>NC_061122.1:215278741-215293572 GCF_002878395.1 Capsicum annuum | reverse complement strand
AACAAAACATAAAATAAAAGGAAAAAATAAAATTTATAAAATACAAATACAAAGTCCTTTTGAACAATTTGTGAAAAAAATTGATAATAATGATTATAGTTACAAAAATATAGACATAGAAGAAGATTTAGAAATAATAAATGATAGAATAAGTACATAAAAAAGAATAACTCATGAAAAACCAAAATCGTCAAGCTCATAAAAAAAGAACAAGTTATGAAACAACTTCAATAGTTAATTTAAACCAATATTACATAACAGGAACAATAAATGAAAAAGAATATTCAATACTCTTAAACACAAGACAAGAAAAAAATTATATAGCAAAATATCTAGTAAAAAGTGAAGAAATAAAATCTAATAGTAATATATGCCCAGATCTACCAAGGATCCTAATAAACATTAAGGATACGGCAGAAAAAGAAATAATAATAGGAGTTATAAAAATAAAAATAGAATTTGAAATAAAGGAAGAAATGCAAAAAACGGGCATAATATTAGGAATAAAATGGTTAGAACAAGTAAAACCATACAATATAGAACATACACAATTATCTATAACATATAATAAAGAAAGATTATTCATAAAAAGAGGTTTAACATGATATGAAAATATATGTACATGTAAAAATAATAGTAGAAGAATATTATAATAGGTATGATACACCTATGATAGATAGAGGAGCAGAAGCAAACTTATGTAGATACAACTGTTTACCAGAAGGTAAATGGGATAAGCTAAAAGAACCAATAGTAGTCAAAGGATTTAACAATAAAGGAAGCTTAATTACATATAAAGCTAAGAATGTAAAAATACAGATATGGGATAAAATAATAACGATAGAAGAAATCTGTATTTATGAACTAACATAAAAAGATATGCTTTTAGGAATGCCATTGTTTGATAAATTATACCCACATATAATAACTAAAATAGATTGGTGGTTTACAACACCATGTAAACAAAAAGTAAGAGAAAAAAGAGTTATTAATAAAATAAGAAAGAAAACTGATTGGATAAAAGGAAGTAAAAAAATTACACAAAAATTAGAAAAAATAAATAAAATAGAAAACACAGTAGAACTAATTGTATTTTCGATAAATGAAAAAGAAATAACTATATTTTCAATAGATAAGGTAGAAATAATAAAGAAAAATTAAGATAACTATACAGTGAAGATCCATTAAAAGGATTAGGAAAACATAAAACTACTATAAAAATTGAATTAATAGATAAAAATAGCCTAATAACTCAAAAACCATTAACATATAATTTTGACAATTTAAAAGAATTTAAAATGCATATAGATGAATTATTAAAAAAAAAGTATATACAAAAAAGCAATAGTAAACATAATAGTCCAGCATTTATAGTAAATAAACATAGTGAACAAAAAAAAGAGGAAAAAGTAGAATGGTTATTGACTATAGAAATTTAAATGCAAAAACTATGACATACAATTATCCAATACCAAATAAGATATTGAAAATAAGACAAATACAAGGATATAACTACTTTAGTAAATTTGACTGTAAATCAGGATTTTACCACTTAAAGTTAGATGAAAATTCTAAGGAATTAACCACATTTACAGTACCACAAGGATTTTATAAATGGAACGTATTACCATTTGGATATAAAAATGCACCAAGTAGATACCAACACTTTATGGATAGTTAGTTTAAACAATTACCTAATTGTATAGTATACATAGATGACATACTACTATACACAAAAACTAAAGAAGAATATTTAAAATTACTAGAACAATTTACAAATATAATAGAAAAATCAGGAATAAGTTTAGGAGAAAAGAAAGTTGAAATTATGAAAAATCAGATAGAGTTCTTAGGAATACAAATAGATAAAAGTGGAGTAAAAATGCAACAACATATAGTACAAAAAATAATAAATTCAAAAGAAGAATTAGAAACAAAAAAGAAATTACAATCATTTTCAGGATTAGTAAACCAAGTAAGAGAATATATACCAAAGTTAGCAGAAAACCTAAAGCCTTTACAAAAAAAATTAAAATAGGATGTAGAATATAATTACAATGAAGAAGACAAAAAACAAGTTCAAAAAATAAAAATACTTTGTAAAGAATTACCAAAATTACAATTCCCAAATGAAAATAAAAAATTTACATATATAGTTGAAGCAGACGCAAGTGAATATAGTTATAGCGGAGTACTTAAATATAGATATGAAGAAGAAAAAATAGAACACCATTGTAGATACTACTCAGGTACATTTAATGAAACAGAAATAAATTGGGAAATAAATAGAAAAGAATTATGTTCATTATATAATTATTTATTAGCATTCGAACCATATATTGTATATAAAAAATTTATTGTGAGAACAGATAATACCCAGGTTTAATGGTGGTTAACAAGAAAAATACAAAACTCAGTTACGACGAAGAAAATTTGGAGATTAGTATTGAATATATTAAATTTTACATTTACGATTGAAGTAATCAAGACTGACAAGAATGTTATTGCAGATTACATGTCAAGACAATGCTACTCAAACTAATTTACCAATGGAAGAAGCTGATGTCAAAGATACCCAAACAGATTTAATATTACAAGTGTTTGAACAAATGAAGTTATTATAAGAACGAGTTATCACATTAACTACTGAAGTTGCAGATGTAAAAGTGCAGTTTGAGCACTATAAAAAAACAAGAAAAAGCTATTAACAAAGATACTGTGCAGGAATAGCACATTAAAAAACTAGACCTAGAAGGTGACAATGAGAAATACCTAAAAACTCAAATTACTAACGAAATTATAGTTACAGCTGCAGGGGGAGGAGATGTATCCAAAGGAAAAAATATAGTCACTCAAAATAAACCTGAACCACCAAAGAAAAAGAATTTTAACCTCAACCAGATATTCTCAAAACCATATACACCAAATATACAAAAATTAGAGTCATCTATACCTCCCCAGATACACACATATTCCGAATAACTCAATCAACAAAACAGACTTATAACCATATCACTTGTACATATATTGATAATATTTATACTTTAAAAAAATTGTTAAATACAAAACCTATCCAGAGTAAAGATTTAGCAAAACAACACCAAGGATATATTAAACAAAAATGTCAGAACTATAACAAACTTATTGCTATGACTGGCACCAGTGCAAACTTAATTTCTTCATGTTACTATTATGGACTATTATCTACAGTTTAGACAATTACTGGAGAAGAGTTGACAAGAATTCTAGATATTCACAAAAAATGTATGGATTATAAAAGGATTACGAAGGGACAACTATTCTATGTCCGTTTCTACTCAGCACCAGCAGAAATATTGTTTGATGTAATAAAAAAGACAATTACTGCTGTCAAGATAGGAATGATACGGGACTATATTATCCCTGAAGAAATATGTGAAAAAGAAGAGATAACCAAAATTCAGATACTGGACTTCTACCGAAACAAGAGAGTTATTGGACTTAGCAGTATATTGATTGAGTTAGCAAATAATTATATAAATCAAAACCCAGTTTGAATTTACTATAACATAAATCAATTATTGGTTTACTCTACTTGTAAAAATATTAGAGAAAACGACAGAGAAGAGATAAGAAAATGGGTCATAACGATTCTAAAACTAGAAAAGTTACCAGTCACAAGATCTATTACAAAAGGAGTTATTTCAGAAAGTGTAATACATTACCAGATGTATTAATTGATTTCCAAGACCAACGCTGATAAAACTATTCTCCTTTTGCATTCTGTCTACATTCCTTTGTGGTCATGTTGCTTACTTGTGTTAGTCTTAATTTGATTTTTGCATAATATAATTAATTTAGTCATTAATTCTTAAATTTTGGGGTGATGACTTTCTTCTTAAAATATCTATTTAGTAATAAATCTAACGAATTCTACGAGTAGAAAATTTTAATAGATTTCAAATGGCTTATACGTTTCTCTTATGCTTGTAGCAATAATTGTGATTGACTATTTTTAGCATTTTGGACTTAGCTTACTCCTTGATGCGTTGTGAAAATTTGAGAAATCTTTTGGAACAGCAGGAAAGTTGGATGCATAATTATAATAAGATATGAAGAGATCACAAATTAAGAATATTTTTTTTACAAAATGACTCCACATTGTACATTTATGTAAAGCAAAGTGGACCTTCTAACTATTCAAATAAAATAAAGGAAGAACTAATAAATTGGATCAGACTTTTAAACGCAATAATTTAACCAAGTATGATTTGGGGTCCGCTATTTTGTCAACAAATCTTGAAAGGTGTGAACGTTTCATCACAAAGGCTTTTTAGTTGGCGATTGTCTGAATCAACTATTTGTAGCCATGCTTTTGACAAACTCAAGCGTAGTGGATTTGGATGCAAATTTAGGAATGGAGTTTCAAAAATTACCTAAAAATTAAGCAGGTGACTCAGTATATAACTCCTAATGAACCATGGGCATTTTACAAGTCTCCTACAAAGCTATGAATCTTTTAAGTGGTCAGGAATTTTGTGTATGATGAAGAAACAGAGAGAAAATTTGATCTAATGTAGAACTACTCTGCCTTTTGTAACATGTAAGTCCGATGTAGAACTACTCTGCCTTTTGTAACATGTAAGTCCTTGGCACTCGAGTTCTCAATATGCCATTTATGTTACGAAAACATAGTACAGTTGAAACATTCGATATTTCATAACGACGACAATCATTTCATGATATTCATATTAGGAAAGCCATTATTAGTTATTTTCATAGCTTTCAGATTTGTGTAGCAACCTTCAGTTTGTGGGAAGCATATGACATCTTTTATGTGAAACTTTATAAATGCAAGATATATGAGAGTTAGTGGTGTCAATGGTTTTAAGAAATTGACTTAACCAACTGAATCGTACACCAGTTCATCGAATCGTACCCTACCTATATTTAGTAGGAAAGTATGTTCCCTTTGGACTCCGTTTATATATTGGGGAATTGAATTAATTAACAACAAACTTTAGTTTAGCTATCATGTATAAGGAAGTGTAGATGAGATGAACTTAATTACTATAATTATTCACTAAAATTTATATTTTTTTCATTTCATGTATAATTATTTGTTCAAAATTTAATCTTAATATCATGTTTTATTAATGGTATAAATTAATCCTAGGACAAATTTACATCATTAAGCAGACATGGTATAAATTTAGTAACACACTTAACCATAGGATGTCTCACCTTATACCATATACGAAATGAGCCCTAATAATATTAATATATATGATTTTACGATAACATATTGCGTTACACTAGAGAACAAATGGGTTTGATTCAATTGCATGTCTAGATTGGTGGATACTTGATTTTCTAATCGTCAACTTCTTCACTATTTTTGTCAGCATAATAGAATTCAACATGTGTGTGTGTACATATATATATATATATCTTCTTTGTTTTCATTCAAACTCATTCTTTAGGATCAAAATTTCCGCTCAGACAAGAATTAGTTGGATTAAAATCAAAGTTTTGTGATCACTACTATATTGTTTTTATATAGTTTACAGTCTGTAGAAGAATGTCGATTGGTTTTGAAGAATTTCTTGTGTAAAAGTTAGGTTTAATTGTATTGTTTTGATTTCTTTATTATCTTACTATTTTATTTTAATTTACAGATGTTAGATGAATGTGGGTCGGATTTGAAATTTTTTTTAGGTAAATATTATGTTTAATTATATTATCGTAATATCTCTATTAGTTTGTTATTTTGTGGTAGTTTACAGTTTGTAGATCAATTTCGATTGGATTTGATAAATTTTTGTGTGTAAAATTTAAGTTTAATTGTATTATTTTGATATCACTTTCATCATATTATTTTTTTGCAGTTTACAGGTGATAGATAAATGTTGGTCGGCTTTGATGAATTTTTTTATATAAAGGTTAGGTTTAGTTGTATTATTTTGATATCTCTATTATCGTATTATTTGGTTATTGTTTATAGGTAGTAGATGAGTGTCGGACGACTTTGAAAATTTTTTTGTGTGTAAAGATTAGATTTAATTATAATATTTTGATGTCTCTATCTTTGTATTGTTTTGTTGCAATTTACATATGGTAGATGAATATCGATCGACTTTTAAAAATATTTTCGGCAAAGGTTAGGTTTAATAAATAAATTCTCCATCTTTACATAATCAAAAGATATTAAATTTAATTATTATATTCATCTTTATTATTTAAATAAATATCCTATTTAGTGTAATGTTTGAACTCATTAAAGTGAGGTACACACGCAAGACACGTATACCTAAACTAGTTTGATAAAATCTCTCAACTTCCCTCCCCACATCCCCTTTTTAAGGGGTAACTCCCTCAACCCAGAGATACATACTATTAGACATAGAGAAACAGAGAGTCAGATTAAAAAAAAAGAGAGAGAAAGCAAAAGACAGAGAGTGGAACACTCAAAAACATCAGATAAAAAAGAGAGAAAAGAGTGTGAAGTTGAATTCGGGTTTACGTTCGAGTTGTCGGTAATGAGTTCATGTTTCTCTTCTACTTAATTCATCACATGGGTTCCTATTTGATCCTATGTTATTTAATGTATAAATTTTATTGGCAACCAAAACATGAATAAAGTTGGTTAAATAATTTCGTGTTATTTAGTATGTGTTATCGATTTATTATATGAATCTGTTCATATGTTATTCAGTATGCGACATTCCGGTCAGAGAATCAAACGATATCACCCTTCCTCTTCGCTCCCCTTTTTCTCTCCTCCATTGTTGGCTCACCAGAACTAATGACCGGTGAGTTCCAACTGCACTACCAACATCCAGCCACCACGGTCGAGTTCTCTTTTTCCCGTCACTAGAACCTCCAGCGCCGACCCCTCTCATTTTCCCTTTCCTTTCCCACTACTGATTCGCCGAAAGCAATGGCCGGCAAAGCCTCAAAGGCCACAACCATCGCTGCTCCCTCACTATTGTTGCATAAGAATGGAGAAGATCTGGCTAAATTTTGATTGTTTTCCAGCATTACTCCGGAGAAGCCTATCGGAAAGCGATGCCTCAATTATTCCAAAAATTGAATTTAAACTATTGAGTATTTGTATTTTGCTTAGATTGATATAACGTATGATTCGGGTGGCTTGTTTTCTTCATCATTTTGCATTCGAGTCAGATTTTAATGATTTTCGTGTTTGATTTATCTTACAATATATGATTTGGGTTTGTATGAATTTAAAGAGTTTAAATTTGGGGATAATATTAAATTTAGCATAATATGGGTAGATTTATGTATTTTTATTTATTTTAGTATTCCATTATTTTTATTTATTGTCATTAATAGAACTTAAACAATTATTTATTAAATTAATTAATTACTTTAAATGAATATTTCTTTAGTTTATTGTTAAAGTTAAAAAGCATTCCAAGTTTACAAGAAACAAACCAAAGCCTTTAACGCTGGGCAAATTCTTAGGCACGTTTAAAATATTCATCTCAATTAAGAATGTGGTGTACGCATCTTTCCGAGACATTTAAAAATTCAAGGATGCAATAATGCACTTTGGAAAATATTTTTCTAAAATTAACTTTCAACGATTTATTTAATATAAGAAGTATAGACAAATATTTTCGGTATAATAAAAATAAGTGAATTTAGGCCTCAACATGATTTATCCAAATAGTTTAAGTGAAGTATAAGTTGATAAGAACAACCGTGCTAGAACCACATGACTTGAGGGGTGCCTCACACCTTTCC
This sequence comes from Capsicum annuum, assembly GCF_002878395.1. Classification (NCBI taxonomy): domain Eukaryota; kingdom Viridiplantae; phylum Streptophyta; class Magnoliopsida; order Solanales; family Solanaceae; genus Capsicum; species Capsicum annuum. Next base: position 215,285,826 of record NC_061122.1, on the reverse strand, counting down.
CTCGGTCAACAGAATTTCTTATCCGATTTTCTATTTTTGCAGATCAAAATGCAGAGTCATTTTCTTTTGAATAGGGATTCAATAAGGTGACTTGGAACACCATATCTCAATTCAAAGTGGCGACTCAGTAAATAAAAATAATCCCTATTCAAAATTGCCACTTTAATTGAAAAAATCCTTCGACCCATCCTCGAGCGAAAAAAGGGTGTGACATCTCTGACGACTCCACTAGGACAATTTGAATTCGAGCTTTTATTATTGACTTTTACTTGCTTTAATATTTTGATATTGTGTTTGATGGCCTAATGTGCTACTTGTCGCTCATTTATTGCTTTGATATTGATGACTTGTATTTATAAACTGTCTTCTCTTGTGCATCCCCTCTGAGTCTTTGAAGTAGTATAGAACGAATGCAACACATGCATCCTACCTTCTTTTTGAGATAGCTGGAGTGTCAAGGTACGTGGTGAAGGATTATTAGTCAGACATGTTAGGCGGGGTTTAAATCCACAACGAAGGAGAAGGAGTACTGCTACCGAAAAAGTTGTCCCTCCTCGACTCGAGTGTCCGCTTGGGTAAGCCGGTCTAGACACCTATCCCTAATAGGCTAAACTTAGTAGAACTGAAACTCAGAATCTGCTTATCCCTATAAGGTTTCTCTTTATTTACATCATGTGCATTTAACTTAGCGGGACTCGGCACAGGGGTCGGGTCTGTCTAGGACAGGTGTCCCTTTTTATAATGACCAACATGTGCATCCTATGTGCTCTTTGACATTTATTTGGAAGACCATTTAATTGATGACTGGCTTTAGGCAACTTGGTGAAATGTAAGAGAGTATTTTGTCCTCAAATTTAACAAATCATTTTTCAAAGAAATTAAAAAATATATACATAGTTTTTAAGGTCTTCATGAACTACGATGGTCTGATTCTGAATCTTTTTTAGTGAGATACGTACGAAATCCTTCTCGGGATACTATCCTGTCCTTTTAAAATATAAAGTTTATTCATTAATTTATTAAGGGATATTTTTGAAATATGATTATTTTTCATTAGTGGTATTATTTATTTTATTTAGGGGTCGTGAGCTGAGTTTTTATAAAGTAATAAAATATGTAAATATATACCTTAATAGTCCTGAACCTTTAGGGGTCATGAGGCTGAGTTTTGCACAACTTCAAATATAAAACAATCACTTTTTTTTCCTTTCTTTTCAAGTCATTATTATTTTATTCTCTTTTTCTTTTACTGTAATTAGTTGTATTTTCTCCCAAACTTATTGTTGAAATTGTATAGGGGTCTGTCATTGAAAAATTCTTAGAAGAGCTGGTCTAAATAAGTGTCATCTCTTAAAGAAACGTTGACGTTCATATTTCTCTCACTTCTTATTTTGAATAAAATTCTTTTTGATTCTGAGTCAAATTTTATGGTTGTGTTAACTATCACGAGTCAAGATAAAAATTTCAAAAATTAGTGAATTAAGTTCTACTGAGAGTCTAGACATTTCCTAACCTTGTGTTTCTATCCATAGGTATAACATGTCTCCTCCAATTCGTGGAAAGTGTCAAAAAAGGAAAAGAGATAGGAATGAACCATTACAGGTTGTAGACTATACCCCCTTGCAGCTTTGGACATGGTGGAACGAGATGGATTCATTTAATCAAGGTACGATATATAAGTATTTGGGTTTTTTGACAACCATCATGACAATCAACCCTAGTAGAGAGGTGGTTGATGCATTACTGAATTTGTGGGATCCGATGAATAATGTATTTCGCTTCTCAAATTTTGAGTTGACTCTGACTTTAGATGAGATAGCGGCTTATATTAGATTTGGGAATATGCACTGGAAAAAACTCATATCCCCAATACTCATCTCGATAAACTGATTCTGTAAGATCCTGAACATACGTAACTCAAAAGAAAAATCAATGGAAAAGGTTGGGTCTCCTTAAAGTTTTTGTATGAAAGATACGGAAGACAAGAGGGGTTTGAGGAGTTCGTTAAACAACTTCGTAACAAGGAAAGTTTTTAGGCTTAGAAAGTTCATGGACATTTTGCATTCATGTTAGCCGTTTTACGAACTATGGTCTTCTCGAGGAGAGAGAAAAAATTAATATTTGTTTAGCTAGAGTGATATATGTATTGATTAAGAGAGAGGATTACCTTATGATACCAATGATTTTGGCTAACATTTACCATGATCTAACCGTTTATCAAAAGGGAAAAGGTTTTTTCAAAGGATGTAACACCTTGCTACAAATATGGATTGTAGAGCATCTTTATCAACATCCTACGGTGGTAAGATTTTTTCCAAAAAAAGTCAATCACATCAAAGATTATGAAGAAAGGATGGAGAAATATAAGTGTCCAGAAGGAGTTAGTAATTGAGATAAGCTTTTTTGCTCACTGACGGTAGATAAGATCACTTGGAATCTCCCTTGGTTCCCTTAGAGGCAGGTCATACATAGTTTTGTTATTCAGCCTTTTTTGTTATTGATAGGTATTAGAGGTGTTCAACCATATGTACCATTGAGGGTTCTACATTAGTTAGGCAGACGTCAAATAATTCCCATAACAGAAAATATGAACGAGTTTGTGTTTGAGGCCAAACCAGAGATTCCCCTTCCAGAGGGATTGGCACAACAGATTTGGATGGTTATCGTCTTATGGGAATTGAGAAAATGGTCATATATAGAATGTGAGAAAGGAGAAGTAAACCCAGGATACTATGAATGGTTTGAGAAACAACCACCTCTACCAGTTAGACCAGAAAGATCAGTTAAGGGACCCATAGATCAAGATGCTGCAATAAGGATAGGGATTGAGGTGGCCATGTGAGAACATCATGATGTCAATAAACTTTTGAGAGTGGAATTAGAGTGTGCTAGGGCAGCCTTGACTCAACAACAAGTAGATAAGGATGCAGAGAATGAGGTGAGAGTTAAGCAAGCACGATTGGAGGTAGAGAGGGATTATCAGTCCTCTATTCAGGTGATAAATGCTGATTTTGAATGAGCCAGGGAAAGAATAGAAGAGCAACAGAAGGAATTTTCTAAGGAAAAAGCTAAGTCAGTAGACATTGAGGTTGCACTTTGAGTATAAATCAAGTTGGCCACAACTAGAGGGTAACATGTTGCAAAACTTGCTGCATCAGAAATTGAAAAAAAAGATGCAAGAAGAATTTGATCAATAGAGATCTCAGTGAATACTTGAAAGAGGAATCCTACGTGAATAGCTAGAGGCAAATTTTGCTCGAGAGTAACACGCAAAAAAGATGATTGATTTTCGTGATCGGTAAGCCCAAGGATGGGATCAGGTGTAACGCCCCGGAAAATGGGTCCCGGAGCGTCACACGGTGCTTGAGGCTATGATTAGCCCCAAGCTAAACCTTTGAGCCATTTTCATTCAGTTCAACACAAATCAATGGGGTTTCCATAAATAACCCTCAAATATCAATAGAGTAATCATCATCCAAGAATAAAAGAATTTCAGAAAGATAACAAAATATGACTTATTAGTCAACTCCCAACATCTATACTAGTCTAACTAGCCTCTAAGAAAATCAATAAAACCAGCGAGCCATTGAGACATGCCCCAGCTGACTGATACTCAGTTAACAAATGTAAACTATTCCGTGAAACCAACATTAGACATCACGTCCTCGGAACATGAGGACTCACCACAATAGAGGATGTAGAAAAACGTGCCCGAAGAATCACTGTCGAACCTAGAACTGAGCACCTGAACCTACATTTCGAGAAAATGCAGCCCACATTCGAAGATATGGGTCAGTACCATAGAAAGGAACAGAGTATATAGGGGTGTATGCAGTTGTATAAACATCATCATCATAAATATTTATAATAAATATGCAGGATGTATGAAAGATTCACATAGCCTGAAGAAAAATCATCATAATCATGAGAGGATGAAATTAAGTACAATAACACATGTGAGTCATCATATACTTTGTCAATCACTTTCAGTTCATCAAGAATATCAATTCTCATAATGTGAATATCATTTAAATCTTTCGAAAGAATAACTTTCATAATTCCACTTTCAAATCACTACACCATTCACCATAGACACAAGGAAACACACACATACCGGGAGATCCTATAACCGATATAAACCATGTGAGCTACATGGAGTCTAACGCACAACACACGTTGGGGAGATTCGTCCTATCCTTGCCATTGGAGTAGGACTATTGATATCAAATCCACACAAACTAGTGATCACTATATAAATCAGCCTCAGGCTCACTCCTACGGGGGCACGTAGTTCTAGGGAAATAAGGTTGCTTTATACCTCCCACTTGGTGCTAAAGATTTCTCCCAGACTTAGCTCAGATCATTTCAAAGACAATCCATAACAAAACAATTTCAGTAATATATAAATATACATCGGGAGCCATCATGCTTCCCATCTATCAAAATCAACCACATTGTGGATTTCTTTCACACTCGAGTTCAAAACAACTCCATTAAGACCAAAAGGTCAAATCATTTAAAATGTCTCAAATATTCAACATCAACGTGCTTATAACAAACACTTTCTAAAAAAACACAATTTCCAATGGGGATTCACGACCCAAATATCAAAATCATGATAAATATCATTCAAGATTCATGCTTTATATCTCCGCACATGTAAATTCATCTTTCAAAATCATAAACATCAAGATTTCGTAATAATCATCATAAGATATGGGTTCATGCTTCAAATGCGTAAAAATCAAATAAAAATCATGCCTTTGTAAAGAAAATTACTTTTGGGCACAAGAACGAAAGAGAGTTCTTTTTGAAAAAACCCACATACCTTGAATGATGAACTTTAGATCGATACTCATTTTTGAGATGTTAATCGTGCCTTTGAATGATGGTTCTTGGAGTTCTTGAACTAGGAACTTGGAATCTTGAATAAATTTGCAGAATTAATGGTGAACTTTGGAGGTTCTTGAAGTTGGATGTAGGGGCTTAGGGTTTTCTCTTTGTGGGAATTTGATGAAATATAACATATAATGCTTCAAATAGGCTTTAATATAGGGTTTGGATGGATTTTGGGTGAGGGGAAATGACCAAAACGCCCCTAAAAATCAAATAATTCTTGAATCTGTCCTTTGGTGGACTATTTTGATAGTTTGAAGTAGATCAACCATAACGTTTTATTTCGATATCCAAATTGGTTGAAACCAATTTCATTAAAAAGAGGACTCTCATATATTTCCGTTGATATACAGTATCTCACCCAGATCATTTTGTACGAGGATTTATGATAATTTGAAGTTGACCTAAAAATTTGCTTTTGGTTCGTTGAAGTAGATCGACCATAACTTTTTACTCCGCTAGAGAAATTGGATAAAACTAATTTCATTGGAAAGAGGACTCGCAGAGATTTCCGTTGATATATAGTAGATCTCCCAGATCATTATGTACAAGGAGTTATCATCGTTTAAAGTTGGAGCAAAAATACGCCAGGCCTCAGTACTTTTTCCTGCACGTTTTACTATTCACTACTATTCACGGTTTGATCAAAATGTGTATAACTCGTCGCTCGGGTGTCCGTTTTGTATGATCCATATAATGTTGGAAAGATTATTCGGTACTCTACGCAATGGTGGGTTATAATCTAAGACATTCCGCATGAAAAATTTATAATTCATTCTATAATATAGAACCCAACATGTTTACGCACAAAATTTCAACGAAAAATTTCTCGGGGTATGACATCATCCCTCCCTTGCAAACATTCATCCACGAATGATTCTAGACATGACAAGACTAGTTAGGGAATAGAGTATACAGCTGAAACCATTCATTAGACTCATCACCACATCGTTTCTCACTCCGAATGCAATATAGAATGCATAAATTCAAGAAACTACAGCTGAACACATAATAAATGACAGCTGAACTGCTGCAACTTTTATCAAAAGTTCATGATTTAGGAAAGAACGGTACCTTCGGCTTGATTGAAGTTCGCAGAAAATAGGTGCGTGATTGGTTTCGCCACAACACCTTGACCAAGGGAACTTCTTTGTTCCTTAGTCTTTGGACACTGAAATCAAGAATCTCAACAGGAATCTCATCAAAACAAAGATTTTCTTGAATGTCAGCACTCACAGAGGAATCCACTACCACAGCATCGCTAATATGCTTTCTAAGCATGGAGACATGGAATATTGGATGAACAGAGCACAACTCAGAAGGTAACTCGACCTCATAAGCTACCTTACCAACATGGATTAGAATTTTGTAAGGACCAACATAACGGGGACTAAGCTTCCCCTTCTTTCCAAATCTCTTCACCCCCTCATGGGTGAATTTTTCAGATACTCTAGGTCACGAACTTCAAACTCAAGGTCTCTCCTTCTAACATCCGCATATGACTTCTGACGACTCTGCGCAGTTTTTAACCTTTCCCTAATCAACTTAACTTTTTCCATAGCCTCAAATACCGAATCAGGACCACTCACAGCTGCTTCACCCACCTCGAACCAATCTATGGGTGATCTACACTTTCTCCCATATAAGGCTTCAAACGGAGCCATCCCAATACTAGAGTGGAAACCGTTATTGTAAGCAAAATCTATCAACGGTAAGTGATCATCCCAACTTCCCTTAAAGTCAGGTGCACAAGCTCTCAACATATCCTCTAAGGTCTAGATGGTCCGCTCAGCTTGACCATCAGTCTACGGATGAAAAGTAGAACTCAAAAGCACTTGGGTACCAAGACCCTTCTGAAAAGTTTTCCAAAATTGCAAAGTGAACTGAGTACCCCTATTTGAAATGATAAACAAGGGAACTCCATACAGTCTGACTAGCTCTCGGATATACAATCTAGCGTAATCCTCAGTAGTATATAAAGTATGAACAAGCAAGAAATGAGCAGACTTAGTCAACCTATCAACCACAACCCAAATGGAATCATGATGGCATCGGGAAGGAGGTAAACCAATCATGAAGTCCATATTTATCTCTTCCCACTTCCAGGTGGGAATACTAAACTCTTGCATCATACCACCAGGTCTTTGGTGTTCAACCTTAACCTGTTGGCATGTTGCACACTTAGCTAC
>NC_061122.1:215222196-215278641 GCF_002878395.1 Capsicum annuum | reverse complement strand
TTAGTATTCCCACCTGGAAGTGGGAATACTAAACTCTTGCATCATACCACCAGGTCTTTGGTGTTCAACCTTAACCTGTTGGCATGTTGCACACTTAGCTACAAATATTGCTATATCTTTCTTCATACCACTCCACCAATAGATTTCCCGCAAGTCTCGGTACATCTTGGTGGCACCAGGATGAATAGAATATTGTGCCCCGTGCACTTCAGCCATAATCCTCTGTCTCAGATCATCAACATTCGGGACACACAATCTACCCTGCAATATCAACACACCATCTCCCCCTTGGGAGAAAACCTCAACTTTTTGGTCCTTGACTGACTCCTTCAGTCTGACCAAACTAGCATCTAAGTATTGCTTTTCCTTCACTTACGAAACCAAGGAGGATCCAGAACTACTCTGAACTAATATACTACCTTCAGCAGAGTCAAACAACCTAACCCCCAATCTAGCTAAACGATGTACATAACGAGCGAACTCTTTCTTACCTTCTACCACATGCAAAAAACTACCCATGGACACTTTACTTAGGGCATCCGCCACAACATTTTTTTTGCCCGGATGGTACAACACACTCATAGCATAGTCCTTTAACAATTCTAACCATCGTCTCTGCCTAAGATTCAATTCTCTCTGGGTAAACACATACTGCAGACTCTTATGATCAGTGAAAATATCAACATGGACACCATACAAATAGTGTCTCCAGATTTTCAAAGAAAACACAACAGCAGCCAACTCAAGGTCATGGGTGGGGTAATTTTTCTCATGGGGTTTCAATTGTCTAGAAGCATAAGCTATCACCTTACACTTCTGCATCAATACGCAACCCAACCCAACTCTCGAAGTATCACAGTACACCACAAAACCATCAACACCATCAGGCAAAGTCAAAATATGGGCTGAAGTGAGTCGAGTCTTCAACTCCTGAAAACTCTTCTCACAAGATTCGAACCACAAGAACTTCACTTTCTTTTGGGTCAACCGAGTCATAGGAGACTCTATAGAGAAGAAACCCTCAACAAAACAGTGGTAATAGCCAGCTAAACCCAAGAAACTTCAGATATCAGTCGGAGAAATAGGTCTAGGACAATTTCTAACAGCTTTGGTCTTTTGGGGATCAACTCTAATACCCTCAGAAGAAATGATATGACCCAAAAAAGCAACTGACCTTAGCTAAAACTCATACTTACTGTACTTGGCAAACAACTTGTGATCTTTAAGGGTTTGTAAGACAGTTCGGAGATGATCAGAATGTTCATCCTCACTACGGGAGTACACCAATATATCATCGATGAACACTATAACAAACATATCTAGATATGGTCTGAACACTCAATTCATGAGGTCCATGAAATCTGCTGGGGCATTATTTAACCCAAAAGACATAACAAGAAACTCAAAATAGCCATAACAAGTTCGGAAAATAGTTTTTGGGATGTCACACTCCCTAACTTTGAGTTGATGATAGCCGGAGCAAAGGTCTATCTTTGAGAAATAACTTGTACCTTGCAATTGGTCAAACAAATCATCTATTCTCGAAAGGGGGTACTTATTTTTGATGGTGACTTTATTCAGTTGGCAGTAATCAGTGCACATACACAAAGAGCCATCTTTCTTTCTCTTAAACAACACAGGAGCACCCCAAAGAGAAATACTGGGCCTTATGAAACCCCTATCTAGTAGATCTTTGAGTTGCTCTTTCAACTCCTTAAGTTCTACAGGGGCCATACGGTAAGGAGGAATAGAAATGGGCTGAGTATCGGGAAGAAGATCAATCCTGAACTCTATCTCTCTATCAGGAGGTATCCCTAGGAGATCATTTGGAAAAACATCAGAAAACTCATTGACGATGTTAACAGACTAGAGAGTTGGAGTCTCAGACTTAGTGTCTTTGACTCTAACCAAATGGTAAATTCACCCCTTGGAAATAAGCTTTCTAGCTTTGAGGTAAGAGATAAAATGACTCTTGGGTGACACAGAATTCCCAGACCACTCAAACACGGATGCACCTGGAAACTGAAACTTGACCACTCGGGTCCTACAATCAATAGAGGCATAAGAAGAATACAACCAGTCCATACCCTGAATCACCTCAAAATCTTCCATGTCTAACTCAATCAGATCAGCCAACAAGACTCTATGAAGAACGGTAATAGGACACTTTTTATACACTTTCTGGGCAACAATCGAATCACCCACTGGGGTAGAAACTAGGATAGGCTCAGGAATAATCTCAAGACTCATTTTAAAATTCACAGCAATCAAAGGTGTAACATATGAGAAACTGGATCCAGGATCCAAAAAAGTATACACATCAAACTAAAATATATGAAGCATACCAGTAACAACATCGGGATATCCTCCTGTCCCTGGCGGGACAGTAAAGCATAGAATCTATTCTGGCACTGCCCGCCAGCATTGCTAGAAAAGGAGCCCTGAGCTGGGGCTGGGCGAGTCACTGGAACTGGAGTACTAACAGTCTGAGTCTGGGTTTGAAGGCGATAGTCACGACGCCCTTGTCCATCTTGTGGATAATCTCTAACTCTGTGACCCATGTCACCATATCGAAAATAACCCCTCTTCTCACCCCAACACTCACCTGAATGAGCCCTACCATACTTAGGAAATAGGGGATGATTTGGCTTACAGCTAGCACTGTACTGGGACCTGGATGCATATGACCTGCTACCTTGATCTTTCCTACCTCTAGGCACGGGAGCACTAGAAGATGATGGTGCTGGCATAGACGAATGATCCTGATACTGAGGGCGGTTCCCTCCTCACGATCTAGTCTGACCCTGTCCGTGCTGCTCGGACCTAGCTCTCTTATTCCCTCTTATTCTATCTCTCTCCTTAATCTTGTCTACCTTAATCTGTTAGGCATGAGTCACTAGCCTAGAAAGATTCATCTCACTATTCAGCATAGCAGACCTACACTCCTTAACCACATAACTAGACACTCCAGTCACAAACTTACTCATACTAGCCCAATTATCAGCCACTAAGTCAGGAGCATACTTGGCCAACTGATTGAACTTTAGACAGTACTCCCTAACAGTCATAGAGCCCTGTCGCAAGTTCATAAAATCTTCCACCTTTGCCTCCCTTATCTCCAAAGGGAAAAACTTATCCAGGAATACATCCTGGAACTCTTACCAAGTTATAGGGACAGCTCCCTTACCTCTACATTTCCTCTAAGAAACAACCCAGTCATAAGGAAGGTCTTTCAACCTATATGCAGCCAGCTCCACACTATGTTCCTCAGATACATGCATCACCTGAGTAATCTTTCGTACCTCCTTTAAAAACAACCGTGGATCCTCATCATACTTGGACCCATAGAATTCTGGTGGATTCATCCACATGAAGTCACGGATCCTGGCAGCAGCTGAATCACCTGCTGCTATGGAGCTGGGGCCGGGTTAGCCTAAAAATTTGCAGTAACAGCTTAGGCCAGCGCCTGAAAGACTGACCAAAATTCAGCATGAGATACATTTTCATTCAATGGGTCAGCGGGTTGAGGTTGCTGACCATCATTATTTCTTCTCGCTCGATGTGGAGGCATATTTCTGAAATAGGAGAGCATAAATAAATAGCAGAGAGAGACACTTTAAGCACGATAGACTTCTGAAAGAAAGAATCACACTTTTCCTAAAACGTCTTATAGCCTCTTGCTCATAGATGTGGTGCGCTACATACCGATGATCAAGACTCTACTTAACGTTGATTGTCAGACTCGCTAGGACACAATAAAACCTTAGGCTTTGATACCATGTTTGTAACGCCCCAGAAAATGGGTCCCGGAGCATCACACGGTGCTTGAGGCTATGAGTAGCCCCAAGCTAACCCTTTGAGCCATTTTCATTCAGTTCAACATAAATCAACGGGGTTTCCATAAATAACCCTCAAATATCAACAGAGTAATCATCATTCAAAAATAAAAGAATTTTAGAAAGATAACAAAATACGACTTATTAGTCAACTCCCAACATCTATACTAGTCTGACTAGCCTCTAAGAAAATCAATAAAACCAGCGAGCCATTGAGACATGCCCCAGCTGACTGATACTCAGTTATCAAATGTAAACGATTTCGTGAAACCAACATTAGACATCACGTCCTCGAAATATGAGAACTCACCATAATAGAGGATGTAGAACAGCGTGCCCGAAGAATCACTGTCAAATCTAGAACTAAGCACCTGAACCTATATTCTGAGAAAATGCAGCCCACATCCGAAGATATGGGTCAGTACCATGGAAAGGAACCAAGTTTATAGAGGTGTATGCAGTTGTATAAACATCCTTATTATAAATATTTATAAGAAATATGCAGGATGTATGAAAGACTCATGTAGCCCGAAGAAAATCATCATAATCATGAGAGGATGAAATAAGTACAATAACACATGTGAGTCATCATATAATTTGTCAATCACTTTTAGTTCATCAAGAATATCAATTCTCATAATATAAATATCATTTAAATCTTTCGAAAGAATAACTTTCACAATTCCACTTTCAAATCACTACACCATTCACCATAGACACAAGGAAACACACACCGGGAGATCCTATAACCGACATAAACCATGTGAGCTACATGGAGTCCAACGTACAACCCACGTTGGGGAGAGCCATCCTATCCTTGCCAATAGAGTAGCACTATTGATATCAAATTCACACAAACTAGTGATCACTATATAAATCAGCCTCAGGCTCACTCCTACAGGGGCACGTAGTTCTAGGGAAGTAACGTTGCTTTATACCTCCTACTCGGTGCTAAATATTTCTCCCAGACTTAGCTTAGATCATTTCAAAGACAATCCATAACAAAACAATTTCAGTAATATATAAATATACATCGGGAGCCATCATGCTTCCCATCTATCAAAATCAATCACGTTGTGAATTCCTTTCACACTCGAGTTCAAAACAACTTCATTAAGACCAAAAGGTCAAATCATTCAAAATATCTCAAATATTCAACATCAACGTGCTTATAACAAACACTTTCTCAAAAAAACACAATTTCCAATGGAGATTCACGACCCAAATATCAAAATCATGATAAATATCATTCAAGATTCATGCTTTATATCTCCGCACATGTAAATTCATCTTTCAAAATCATAAACATCAAGATTTCATAATAATCATCATAAGATATGGGTTCATGCTTCAAATGCATAAAAATCAAATAAAAATCATGCCTTTGTAAAGAAAATTACTTTTGGGCACAAGAACGAAAGAGAGTTCTTTTTGAAAAAACCCACATACCTTGAATGATGAACTTTAGATCGATACTCATTTTTGAGATGTTAATCGTGCCTTTGAATGATGGTTCTTGGAGTTCTTGAACTAGGAACTTGGAATCTTGAATAAATTTGCAGAATTAATGGTGAACTTTGGAGGTTCTTGAAGTTGGATGTAGGGGCTTAGGGTTTTCTTTTTGAGGGAATTTGATGAAATATAACATATAATGCTTCTAATAGACTTTAATATAGGGTTTGGATGGATTTTGGGTGAGGGGGAATGACCAAAATGCCCCTAAAAATTAAATAATTCTCGAATTTATCCTTTGGTTGACTGTTCTGATAGTTTGAAGTAGATCAACCATAACGTTTTACTCCGATATTCAAATTGGATGAAACTAATTTCATTAGAAAGAGGACTCTCATATATTTCCGTTGATATATAGTATCTCACCCAGATCATTTTGTACGAGGATTTATGATCGTTTGAAGTTGACCTAAAAATTCGCTTTTGGTTCATTAAAGTAGATCGACCATAACTTTTTACTTTGATAGAGAAATTGGATGAAACTAATTTCATTGGAAAGAGGACTCGCAGAGCTTTTCGTTGATATATAGTAGATCTCCCAGATCATTATGTACAAGGAGTTATGATCGTTTAAAATTAGAGCAAAAATAGGCCAGGCCTTAGTACTTTTTCCTGCACGTTTTACTGTTCACTACTATTCACGATTCGATCGGAATGTTCATAACTCGTCACTCGGGTGTCCGTTTTGGATGATCCACATATTGTTGAAAATATTATTTGATACTCTACGCAATGGTGGGTCATAATCTAAGACATTCCACACAAAAAATTTTTAATTTATTCTAGAAGATAAAACCCAACATGTTTACGCACAAAATTTCAACAAAAATTTTTCCGAGGTTTACATCAGGCCTTCAATTCCCTTTGAGAGAAGTTCCGTCGTGTGGCACAGGATACTGCCAGAATAGGTTTGGACTACCAAGAGTTGAATCATGAACAATTTCTAGCACAAGTACTAGCATTCGCCCAGCGTCTCACCACTTCATTGGAAGATATATACATGGGTTTGGGAGGCCACATAAAGTTGGAATCTCCTTGATCAAGAATGTTGAGATTGTGGAAATCAGTTGGAGACCTTGAGACACTAGAGTTTAGTTGTAGGGATAGATATTTATTTTCTTTTATTACAGTATTTCAGTTTTAGTTTAGAACTTCTTTTCTAGATTTTATTTCTTTTAGTTAATCTTGTTTGTTTAAGTTTAGTTTTCAGATGTCAATTTGTAGGTCTACTTTTAGGAGTCATGTAATTTGTTCTATCGTACTTGTTTGAAAATTACTGAATATAATGAAGTTGACCATTTATTTCTATATATATATATATATATATATTACATATGTTTTACTTCATTTACTCTATTTATTTTCTTTAAAAAATATTTTATTAAGTTTTTCCCGAAGTACGCAACAATCCTCCAAAGGTTTCGATCAAAACTTAAAAAGAAAAAAAGAAAAGAAAAGAAAATGCGCCTAGAAAATCGGGGATGAAACACCAAAGCAATCCATGATAGGCTGGGAAATGCATATATAGGCATAACATACAATATGTCATTTTAATGTGTTAAATATGCAACGCTCACTCATTTGCTACTTGACATAGAAAAGATTAAGTAGTTGGTGGTTGGTTTGTGGTTTAAAAATATTCCTCATTATTCAAATTAAAAAAATAAAAAAGGGAGTGTTTCTTAATATCTCCAGTTTCATGAACTACACACACCTGATTCTCATTGTGATGAGATACATAGGCAACCACAACGGGTTCAGTGATATTCTTACAGAAAATTTTTTGAAAGTGTGAAATCCTGACACATTACTTATTTCTAAAGTCAAAATAGTATTAAGATGGTTGGTTTGTGGTTAAGCTGACATCTTATACATACAACACCACGTCCAAAGAACAGGTGAGATGACCCCACAAAAAATAGTATAGAGTCTGATATTAGTTGGTGTAGACTGTTAGAAATAAGGAATAAGAAGAAATGGCCTGAAAAGTGAGAAATTTTGAGCAAAATATGAGAAACATGCAAATACTAGAGACAAAAACAGAGTTCCTTACAAGGATTTGCACATGATTCAAGATGTTCACTTGTCTCTAGAGTCCAAAACCCAAAAGTGGTACATGTACGAGGGTCATGGTGATCTGTTGACTCACCTAAAAAGGTTTTGTAATCAATTAAGAGGAGTAGGGGTAAAGAGACACTCTTGATGGATTACTTTGAAGAGAGTTTGACGGTGATAAATTCAAAATAGTTGGGGCCAAAAAGAAAAAAAATAGATGATGTAGCAATGATTGTGGAGACTCCATTAAAGCCGACATGCAAATCAGTGGCTAAAATATTAAGTTCAAAAATTTGGAAGTCACTCCGCTCTCCATGAGGAAGGAGTTTTGGTAGACTATTTTGTTTTTGTTTCTGCTACTTGAATTATTTTAGGGTTGTAGTTCGAGATTTATCTTGTCTTATTTTACTATCACTTTTGTTTAAACTCTTTTATCTTTCTGTCAACAAATGTGTGTCCCTTTTATTTTTATTTTTATTTATTTATTTTCAAATATATATTGTTTGATTGTCTTTCTTTTCATTAGAGAGCTCTTTCTATGGTAATTTTAGTGATGTGATATGCATATTGAATTCACAGATTTATCTTTAAACCTAATCTAATCCTGAAATATCGAGCCAAGAAGTTAAATTTGAAAAAAAAAACATATAAGAAAATAAGTAAAGTGACCAGGTATTTGGGGACCTAGTTACAACCTCACTTGAATATATTTAGGCAATTACTTTGTGAATAAAAGTGACTTGGTCTTTAATAAGAAGAGCCATCTCAAGTATTTTGAATGAGATCAATCAGATGATATATTGTTTCCACTGTCGGGAGAAGAAAAAAGAAGTTATCTCCAAAAAAAAAAAAATCAAACCAATTGTGAGAAAAGTACAATACAAGCATGTATGTGTTACAAGCACGAAAGAAGTGACACACATGCATGTACTTAGTCACGGTCAATGTTGAAAAAGATGTATATGATCTTCATATTTCACTCTCAGATTGCATGTTATGTTCTTGCATTTTTAAGGATTGATATGATGAAGGCATTTCATTTTGCTATCTAAATATTGTGTCATCCTTTGTTACCTCTTTTGAGCTTTAGTTTTATTTTTTTCGTATCCCTCTTTTGAAATCAAAATAGAGTTTGAAATTTTTTTTAAAAAAAATATCAAGAAAGAGAAATAGAGTCAGGAAAAAATCTCAAAAAGAGAAAAGTCGAAGAAAAATAAAAGGAAAAAGAAAAAGGAGTCAAAAAAGGAAGAAAAAATCAAGAAAAAGAATGATGTACCTGAACTACATTTGACTTGATTCTTGATACGGCAAGATACATAGGCAGGCCTACTCTAGGGTTTGGTCCTACCAAGTGAAAATTCAAGTTACCCAGTATGAAATAAAATTGGGGCAAGAAATTATTTTCCTTACAAGTCGATTCAAAAGTTGTACGCTTCACCCAATGTCATGTATATTTTTAAGTCTCATATCGCCTTTTCTTTCTAACCTTATCCTAGAGACAAGTTCCAACCAAAGAAAGACCTTCAGATCAATCTTTGAGAATGTCAAAGCTAAACATGTTATGGGTGCATGATGTTTCATATTTTGGGCGTCATTTTGCTTCAACAAAAAAAAAAAGTCTTATTGGTGAAAACCCTCTTGGGCACCAGAAGACGATAGTGAGTTGTGAGATAAATAAAAATGAGAGAGTCTTATAGGTGAAAACCCTCATGGGCACTATAAGGCGACAATGAGTTGAGAACGAAATGAAAATAAGATAGGCTCGTTGGTGAAAACCCATTGAGGTGTCACTAGCCTAAGGACGATTGTAACCCAGAGGGAACATGTTCAAGAATGGATCCATTTCCAATTCAAATGAGTGGGCAAAAGTTGATAATGATTAGTATGGGTAGATTAGGTTGTTTAACTCAAAATGCATGTCATAATCACTGGAATCAGATACCACACCGAGCTAAGTTTTATTTTGACATTGTTGAAAAAGAGATGTTTATTGTCTTTTATTTTTATTTATTATTTTTATTTTTGTTTTTGATTTTCGTGTGTTTATTGTAAAAAGAATAATCACTACCATCATTTTTCGCATTGTTTTGAGTCAAATCTAGGTCAAGACAAGTGAGGAAGGACTTCAAAACTTTCTACCAACTCCTTCAATTTTGCAAAGTAAGACAAAGGACCGATACACAAAGATAACATGTTTCAAAAAATAAAGTAAGGTACTTAAAAATTCTTGTCATCCGATAGTTTTGGACTCATAGAAGTATAAGGGGTGTATTTGAAGTTTAACCTAAAAGCATCATGCAAAAGAAATATGATTTGAGTCAAAAGGATTTAGTAGTCAGAATTTGGGGTTAAAAGTACAAATCTATGATACTTATCAACGATTGAAATAGATCTGTGTATGACAAAGGCAAGAGTGGTAGCCTAATAGCCAAATGCCACAAACCAACCACCATATTTTCAAACTCACAAATTTTCTTTGTTTGAAACAAGAGATGGAAAGTTGCTTTCATATTACAGTTTTCAAATAAAGGATGGAATTCCACACTTCTGTCAACGCAAGAAGCAATGTTACAACACTGATACTGGATTACAGTCGTAGTGAATATTTTTTCCTTGTGAGATGTACTTACCGAAGTTATCAAGGCTTTGATTCATCATTTTACTGTATTTTTCAAAACCTTAAGATCCGATAACACTTACAAATTTTCCCAGTACAAATTGGGAAAATAATCATGTGTGTTGTATGGGGAATTTATTTTCTGTTCAGGACCCTCCTAGAAAATGGAAATTTTACTTTCTGCTCAGGCCCCTCCTGGATAATGGAAATTTTACTTTCTGCTCAAGACCTTCCTGGATAATGGGAACTTTAATTTATGCTCAGTACCCTCCTGGATAATGAGAATTTATTTTTGCTCAAGGCTTTCCTGGATAATGAGAATTTAATTTATGCTCAGGACCCTTCTGGATAATGGAAATTTATTTTAAGCTCAAGACCCTCCTAGATAATGGGAATCTACTTTCTGCTCAAGACCCTTTTGGATAATGGGAATTTTAATTTCAGCCCAGGACCCTCCTAGATAATGGGTACTTTACTTTCTGCTCAGGGCCCTCCTAGATAATAGGACTTTATTTTCTGCTCAAGGCCCTCTTGGATAATGGGACTTTACTTTATGCTCAGGGCCCTCCTGGATAATGGGACTTTACGTTATGCTCAGGACCCTCTTGGATAATGGGAATTTATTAATGCTCAGGACCGTCCTGGATAATACGAATTTATTTCTACTCAAGGCCCTCCGGATAATAGTAATTTATTTTATGCTCAGGACCCTCCTAATAATGGGAATTTATTTCTACTCAGGACCCTCCTGGATAATGGGAATCTACTTTCTGCTCAGGACCCTCCTGGATAATGAGAATTTTAATTTTTGCTCAGGGCTCTCCTGGATAATGGGACTTTATTTTCTGCTAAGGGCCCTCCTGAATAATGAGAATTTATTTATACTTAGGAATCTCCTGGATAATGGAAATTTATTTCTACTCAAGGCCCTCTTAGATAATGGGAATTTATTTTATGCTCAGGACCCTCCTGGATAATTGGAATTTATTTTCAGCTCATGACCCTCCTGGATAATGGGAACTACTTTCTGCTCAGGACCTTCCAGGATAATGGAAATTTTACTTTCTGCGCAGGACCGTCCTGGATTATGGGAATCTACTTTCTGCTCAGGACCCTCCTGGATAATAGAAATTTTAATTTCTGGTCAGGACCCTCCTGGATAATCGGAACTTTACTTTCTACTCAGGGCCCTCCTGGATAATGGGACTTTATTTTCTGCTCAGCTCCCTCCTGAATAATGGGACTTTACTTTATGCTCAGGACCCTCCTGGATAATGGGAATTTATTTATGCTCAGGACCCTCCTAGATAATGGGAATTTATTTTTGCTCAAGGCCATCTTGGATAAACGGAATCTACTTTCTGCTCAGGACCCTCCTGGATAATGAGAATTTCTTTTTTGCTCAGGACCCTTTTGGATAAATGGGAATTTTACGTTCTGCTCAGGACCCTTCTTGATAATGGAAACTTTACTTTATACTCAGGACCCTCCTAGATAATGGGACTTTTCTTTTTCTGGTTCACCATTTTCTTTGAGTTCAGGAATATGTTTGGAAATTAGAAATAGTAAGTCAGGAGCCCGCCTGAAGAACAGGGTGAAAAAATAGCAAGTTTGGAGCCCACCTGGAAAATACGGTGAAGAAATAGCAAGTCAAGATCTCACCTGGAGAATAGGGTGAAGATTATCAGTTGCAAGTTCAGGAGCCCTCCTGAAAAATCGAGTGAAGATTTTCAAATTCGTCAGAAAAAAATGTGGCGGACAAGTCAATTTTCAAGTTTCTATCCAATACCAAGAATCAATAGGGAGGAACATTTCATTTTTCAAGATTCAACTCAAAATAATGACTTCTCACCACTTGAGAAGTCATGAAGATTCAAGTCAAGATTCTAGAAAAGCAGCATAGATAGGATCTTTCACTTGTATCTTCATTTTATTGTTTTGTTATTCATTTAAATGTAAAAGAAGAATGTCGTGAATCGCAGACTCACCGGGACCTGACTCGACCTCTGACTCATTATCTCATAATTTTACCTCGTTGAACTACACACGACTTGATTTCCTTATAACCTGGGATATGTAGGCAGTCCAAAATCAGGAATCAATCACATCTTCTTTTGTATTTTATTTTTCCTCACCTTTTGAATAAACAGAGGGTCAAAACTCATCTCTTTATCTACTTCTTTGTATGAAAACTCTTCGATATTTCAAACAAAGAGGGGTAAAATATAGACACGTGATTTTTGACCCTCCCTATGTTTTAACTTATTTTTTGATATTAAATATTTATATTTTATTCAATATTTATTTTTTCTCTTATTTCATTTTTATAAATTTTAGATGAAAACAAATGAATAATTAAATTTATATTTAGGGATATTTTTATTTTATTTTAATATATTTTTTAAAATAATACAAAAAAATCAAAAAATATATTTCCCTTTTAAACTTTAATAAATAAGATACCAGTTTTAGTATTATCATAAGTATATTTATTTTAGGCTATTTATAAACTTTTATTGTATTTTCTTAAAATATAATAAAAATTAATTAGCTAATACTCTTTTATTTTTATTATTTATTTTAATTTATTATTTGTCTTAAAAAATAAAAAGAATTAAATTTTTAAAAAATTCAAATCCTAAAACTACCCAACCTCTCCCCATAATCTGATAAAATCCCTCAACTTTTCTCCCCAAATCCCCTTTTTAAGGGGTAACTCCCTCAACCCCAAATAGACATACATACTATCAGACTAAGAGAAACAGAGAGTCAGATTAAAAAAAAAAAGAAAAAGCAAAAGACAAAGAGTGGAACACTCAAAACATCAGATAAAAAAAGAAAAAAGAGTGTGGAGTTGAATTTAGGTTTACATTTAAGTTATCGGTGAGTAGTTCATGTTTCTCGTCAACTTAATTCATCACACAGGTTCCTATTTGATCCTATGTTATTTATTGTTTAAATTTTATTAGGAATCAAAACATGAATAAAGTTGTTTAAATAATTTTATGTGTTATTCAGTATGTGCTATCGATTTACTATATGAATCTGTTCATTACTATGTGTTGTATATTTGGGTTACTGAGTACTTATATATTTATACATAAATTTAGAATTTAGTATATTCTTTTGTCAGTCTATGTTATAGGATATTCGATTGAGTATTCCATTTTATACTGCATAGACGATGCATAAAATACACAGAAGCACACACCTTACTGCTGGATTCACATACATATGCTCATATTTAACTAAGGGAGGAACAAACAAAGAGTAAAAAAATCTATAGAAGAATAGAGAGAAATTGACAGAAAACAGAGGGAAAACCGGAGGTTGTTCCATTTTTTTCAGCAAAGTTTCATCGAAAACCCATAATAAAACCCAAAATCGAACACCATCCATCAAAAACCAAGGACCAAAAATACCACCACCACCACAATCTCCCACACTAATAGCTGCTGCCCACCTTTTTCGATGACATTCCAACCGGACAATCACCAACACCACCCATCCTCTTCACTCCCCTTTCTCTCTCCTACGTTGTTGGCTCGCCAGAAGTGATGGACGGTGAGTTCCAGCTGCACTACCAACATCCAACAATCACCGTTGAGTTTTTTTTCTCGTTACTAGAACCACCGGTGTCGCCCCTTTTCATTTTCCCTTCCCTTTCCCGCCACTGGATCGCCGGAAGTGATATCCCACAAAGCCTCAAAAGACAAAACCACCGCTGCTCCCTCACTATTATTGCAAAAGAATGGACTAGATCTGTAACACCCCGTAATTGACTCAGTTTAGTTCAGCTCCTAGTGCTTGCCTAAGGGGGCTTAAAGCCTAAAAATTTAGCAAGTGTTGAAGACATAGCCTTATTTTGACAACTTAACTTCAAAGATTTTTAAGTTAACCTTTCGGGCTCCGAGATGATGGTTTTTGAGTTGATTCATGTTCAGGGGTATAAGGAGCATGTCTCAGGGAAGTTTCAAAATTTTTCGATGAGGTTTGGATCGTGTTTGGATTTATATTCTAGCAGCTCAATGTGATTCCACCATGTTGCGCTGAGTATAGTGATGAGCATGTCATTGCATCGTGCCAAGCCCCTAAATGGCAGTTCGGTTGTGACTTTAATCTCTAGAGGGGCAATTAAGTTATTTACCCTCACCCTAAGTTGTGAAAATAGAAGATTACATGTCGGTTTAAGCATTATACACTCATTCTTCAACAAATTTCTCTCCAACAAACCCTAATCTAATTCCAAGAAATCCAAAACTCTATTGCATCCTCTTCAAGACAATCAAGAATCTAAGTTTTTGAATTAAAGAACTTCAAGAAGAAGCCTTCAAGAACATCTTTAAGAGTTCAAAGTCAAGTTTCTACATAAAATTAAGCCTAATAAGGTATGTGGGGTTATGAACAAGGGTATCCTTTCACCCTTATGCCCAAATTTCATGATTTTAAGATTTTATTTAATTTTTTAAAGTAGGATTTATACCCAAGTTTACATATTCTGGAAGCATACGATTCTTATGAGATTTAAAGCTCTAAGTTGATCATAAAGTGCTTATGTTTATGTTTTATCTTATGAGATTTCTATCATGCATGAGATTGCACTATTTTGACTTGATATTGTTGAAGTATTTTTAGGATTATTATTGATCATGAAGTTTTGTTATGTATTGACTTGAGGTTAAAGCATGGTTTTTAAGCCCTAAGTATAAGTATTGAGATTTCAAGAAGATCTTGCTCTTATGTTTTATATGAAAAGTTCGTATCAAGAATGAGTTGAGTTTTCAAGAAAACTATGATCTTAAGTTTCTTGATGGTTTTATATCAAGATTTAAAGAAATATGGATCTTTTGATCCTTAGCTAAGAAATGGAATCCACAGTTATTTATCTTGATTTCAGTTTAAGTAACGAAGAGCATAACTATTTTTCATCATAAATCCTTATGCTATTTTAAGGTGGATTTCTTACAGTATGAGAATCTAAGTAAAGGAGTAGTATTTAGCACCAAGTTGGGTATGATTCCAAGGTCTAATGCCCCAGAACTACATTCCACCATAGGTTTTAATACCCATAAGTTAGTTCAGTATTGTGATCACTCTAGTTTAGGTCCTATTCCGATGGCAAGGGTAGGACAGCTTTCCCCAGCGTGTGCTCTACCCTCTATGGGTAAGGCGCTAGACTCCATGATATCTCACATGGTGTGTGTCGGTTAGAAGAACCTCCCTAAGAAATATTAAAAGTAAAGCTTTTAGAATCTAAGTGTGTGACTCACAAGGTTTATTCAGTATGCTTTATTAGTCATGTTTTATGATTTTTAGTTTTTAGTTTTATTCAAGTTCAAGGTGAGTCACCTACACTTAGCATGCATTACATCTTATAGAAACTACGTGTTATGGCTCACAAAGTTTGTTATTATGTACTACTATTCATGTTTATGATTTCACAGTACTTGTTTTATTCAAGCCTGAGATAAACCATTTACGCGTAGCATGCATTGTTTGAAATTTTGATGTACAAATTGAGTTATTGTTTTATTTATGCATTCACCCCCACATACTTAGTACATTCTAGAAGTACTGATCCATAAATATGTCTATGTGTTACATTGTCTTATAATGTAGGTCCAGGTGTTCAGTTCCACAAGTGTGATTTATTTCGAGAATCTCCACCTACATCCCAGCTCATGGTGAGTCCTCATAGTTCGAGGGCCCATTCAACTAGATGTTGATGATAGTGAAGTATTTTAGTCATTTGGTTTTCATTTAGTTCGAGTCAGCTGGGGCTTGTCCCAGTGACTCTCTAGTTAGAAGTAGAGGCTTGTCCGATTGATTTCCATTTTTAGATTACAACAGAGTTTGTTTTCAAGTTTAAGACTTTTAGTAGGATATTAATTTAGTTTCAGTTAAGACATTTATTTAGTATTTTGAGATTTTTCATGTCAAGCTTGTCATTATTATGAGTTCCAAGGTTGTTAGCATGCTTAAAAGGGTTAGAATGGGACTACTTGTAGTCTTGAGCACCATGTGACGTCTAGGGTATATTTTTGAGGCGTTACAAGATTTGGCCGAATTTTAATTATTTTCCAGCATTACTCCAATGAAGCCTATCGAAAAGCGACGCCTCAATTATTCCAAAAATTGAATTTAAACCATTGAGTATTTGTATTTTGCTTAAACTGATATAACGTATAATTTGGGTGGCATGTTTTCTTCGTGATTTCGTATTCGAGTCAGATTTTGGGGATTTTCGTGTTTGATTTGTCTTACAATAAATGATTTGGGTTTGTATGAATTTAAAGAGATTAAATTTGGGGATTATATTAAATTTAGCATAATATGAGTAGATTTATGTATTTTTATTTATTTTATTATTCCATTATTTTTATTTATTGTCATCAATAGAACATAATAATTATTTATCAAATTAATTAATTGGTTTAAATGAATATTACTTTAGTTTATTGTTAAAGTTAAAAAGCATTCCAAGTTTACAAGAAAAAAAACAAAGCCTCTGACGCTGGGCAAATTCTTAGGCATGTTTAAAATATTCGTCTCAATTAAGAATGCAGCGTACACATCTTTCTAAGATATTTAAAAATTCAAGAATGCAATAATGCACCTTGGCAAATATTTTTCTAAAATTAACTTACCGATTTATTTAATATGAGAAATGTAAATAGATATTTTCGGTATAATAAAAATGAGCGAATTTAGGCCTCAACATGATTTATCCAAATAGTTTAAGTTTAGTATAAGTTGATAAAAGTGATCGTGCTAGAACTACGGGACTTGAGGGGTGCCTCACACCTTCCCTTCGGTCAACAGAATTCCTCACCCGGTCTTCTATTTTTGCAAACCAAAATACAAAGTCATTTCATTTTAAATTGGGATTCAATAAGGTGTTTCGAATACCATGACTCAATTTTAAGTGCAGACTCTGTAAATAAAAATAATTCCTATTTAAAACTATCACTTTAATTGAAAAAATCCTTCAACCCATCCTTGATCGAAAAAGGGTGTGACAATTTTAATTGAAAAAAATAGTAAAAGACGATTTTCTCTAAAACATGGACTTTTAATGAAGGGAAAAAAAGTTCAAATAACATTTATAAGGTCCTTCACACTTTTAATATATATTAGTTTAATCCGCTCGTGCCTCACATGTGTAACGCTTGATTATTTAAAATTAAATAATTTTATATATTACGGAGATTTTTAATAAAGTGTAAAAGTTCAAATCAGTTTTCAAAATTCTTTCACATTTTATTATAATAATATAAAATAAACATATGCACACATATATTTTATCACCAAAAGTTTCAAGTGGTTGACAGATCATCACTTTTGTGTATACCATATAGTTCCGGTTTCCCTTATTGCCACAGGCTAAGAGAAACATATCAATATGAATCATATTTGTGTTATGACTATTTTATATGTATATATACATATACATGTATGCATATGTATTGTAATCAATGATTTTAAAAAATCATTGATTACATTGTTATTTAAAACCATTGAGCTTCTTCTTTCCCCTGTACATTAAACCAGATACCCATCTTGCTAGGTGATAGTAGGATATAAACTAACTTGGTCTTAAAATAACTAATTCAAACTGTTCTTCAAAAAGAAAATGTATACATTCATTATAACATCAAATTACGTACTTATAAAGGGCAATAAGAAGTCACCTACCTGACATGCCTGCTTGTGCTGCCTGCTTTAGCTGCTTCAATCTTTATATTATTATATCGCCCCTAATTAATCATTATAAGTCATTTAACTATAAAACAATTAATAATATTTAATAAAAATAATAAAATTTTGACATTTTAATTTTACTTTATGGCTTATATGAGACCTATTTAAATTTTTTCACAAATATTTTTTATAGTAATTTCATTATATCACTATTATAGGCCATTTAAGACATGTCTGCTTCGTTTTTCAGTCGTGATTTTATCATATCACCCGTAATTAATTTTGGAAAAAGGATAAATAGAAATAAAATAATAAATTAAATCTTAATGTTTTGTACTACCTTCTTTAGTTGCTTTAATCGTAATTTTGCTATATCACCCCTAATTAATTATTATAAGTCATTTAAGTATTATGAAATGATAAATTAACTTCTCCCATTGAGGATAAGAGTGATTAGCAGAAAAGCCAAGAGATTGAGCTCGTTTGATTTGTGCACTAACTCAGGAAAAGGTTTTGATAGGTTAATGAGATTGGAGTTACATAACGTTTGATAGGATTAGTGAAATCAAGATCAAATTTTACGTAATTCCAGGCTAATTAATCTATCAAATCCTTTGAAGGTTTGTTGAGCAAGCTGTATTGAACAACGCTCGATAAAAGTGAGTTTTTCAACTGTTGGGACCACTACTTGAGTGTGCATCAACAAATTTTGACCTAAAACAAACATAGCGAACCTTCCATGTATAATTTAAACCTTCTGAAGAAAGTGTTTTGGAAGCCTTCTGAAGGCCCTTTACAATGCCACAACTTCAAAGAAAGTGTTCCTCATTGACTAGCTCACAAAAGACCAGGAACTCTATTCCAACTTCAAAGACTTCAACGACAAGCTTGAATACCGAATCAGTAAACTGGAGGCAAGCTTTAAAATTATCGGGATTCACATACTACAACAAGCCTATGATTTTCTCCAAGATATGTTGAAAGCATGCTAAGGCTAGAAAACTTAATCAATTATATACATATTGCTAAGGAAGTAATGATACTCAATCTGCCTTTCAATCTTGTTTGTGGTTCTAATCAGGTCAATAGAAGTGGACCTAATCGGAACCATAAACAAGAAGGCATGGGATGCAATTTAAAATTCAGAAATTGTTGTCTTTGCTTAGATTCCTTATTTTAATTGCAGCTATTATTGGTGCAAGTTTTCTCGGCTTACTGTAGATCATTTCAACCCTCGGTGCCCATAAAGCTGCTTTTTTGGTATTCTGCTATTTTCTATATAAGTGATCAACCCGACCACGATACCTAGTCGCAGCTCCCTAGAAAAGTGCCCATCTGCATTATTTTTCTTTCAGAGAAACAATAGACGGATTTTCAATACTGGATACACTTTCATATTTGCATTTGATTCAGTTTTCTCATGTTTTAATTCAGTTTCATCGGTTAGATTCACTAGAAGTTCCTTTCTACCCTATGTTTCCTTTTCAATTAGCACTCAGATGATATAGTCATTCATCAAGCCCCTATTTTCCCTCGTAGGAATTCTTCAACCACACCTTCTAGCATATAATCATCACCCCGAGCAACCCAACCATATAAATTTGAGCTAGGGAAGTAACTATATTGATTTTCGTTCTTATTTGAAGCAGTGGAATGCTTCGAAGGCCCTCTCAGAGTCTAATGTACCCAAAAAGTTAGTCCAATCACTATTGAATCTCTTTACAATGCCAATAAAACTTGATCCCTTCACAATACTTGACACATAAATATAACCAACAGCCTACATTAAATCTTAACAGGATATCAGATCCATATTCATAGTCCCTCAACCTTATCAGTTCGGACCTATCGAACTTAAATATAAAATTACAGATATCTTATTTGAATAATCAATGACTAATCGGAAAAAACAACATTCACAAATCAGTACTCTATATGTGTTTTCACGATAATATTATCATTAATACATACCTTCCACATATAAAGTGGTTCCATCTGCAAGAAGGTTATTCCTCTAAACCAATCTTTACAGTAGCCTCTTATGTTGGTCTTACAGAAGTTGATCAATTTTCAGTTCCTTTTATCTATGAAGAAAAGGAAAAAAAATAATTTCAAACAAGAGAAGAACAGAAAGAACATTATCTATCTGTTACAACAGATGTGGAGTCTGTTGTAACAAATATAGAGTTTGTTGCAATAGATATGAAGTTTGTTGGAATACATCTAACCAGCCTTGCTAGTGGTTTGATTTGTTCCAATAGTTGCTCCGTCTGTTGCAATATCAATAATAACATAAACTACAAAGAAACAACATCAACAACAAAGAAACAACATCATTTGTTCCAAAACCATCAACAACAACATCAATAATAAAGAAGCAACATCCTTTGTTCCAACACCATCAACAACACCACACCATAATTTCCAACAACACTAACCCCACCAATAACATCAATAATAGTATTAACAACAAGGAAACAAACAAAATACATACAACATTAATAAAAGAGCAATAGTGAACCATACCTTCAATGTCAAAAGCAAGGGGATTAAAACAAAAATATTAGTCGAGGAAAGATATGGATTGATTTAGGTCCAAAACGATCTTTATGAGAAAGAGGAGAGAAAAAATAAGACGATTGTGATAACCCTAAAGAGGAGAGAAAGAAAAAAATGAAAGATGAATAAATTTAGAGTTGAAGGAGAGATAATTCTAGACATGGATTTAAATATTCATTAATAACTTGAGGGGAACGAGGAAGACGGGTGACATTGAAAAGACAAGATAAGACTACTAAATGAGATTTTTGAGTTATCCAAGAAATATTTTTTACCACCTTTAGTAGTACTATTTTATCTATCTTTCTTCTTTTGGATAGAAGATTGCTTAAAATTAAAAGAAAAAAAAGACTTTCAAATAGATATGTCATCTGTTGCAACAGATATCAATATCTGTTTGAAAAATTCCAACATCTTAGTTATCTATTACAACATATGCAAATGTCTATTTGATAATTAAATCAGATATGCCATCTATTACAACAGATATTTATATCTGTTTGAAAATTCCCAATAGCCCAGTTATCTGTCATAACAGATGCAAATATCTATTTGATAATTAAATTAGATATGTCATCTGTTGTAGCTAATATTAATATCTATCTAGAAATTTCCAACAGCTCAGTCGTCTGTTGTAACAGATTTCTTTGAAATTGATTTAGATAGAACTAGGGATAGGTACATAGGGTGAAGTACAACTTCAACTGAGTCTTTGCAATTGCATGATGTTGATATTGATTCCTCCCAACCTGAGTCGTCGATCAAGAGTTGAAATATTTCGTATTAACTTATTATTGAGATAATACCTAAATAGATTTAGATAGAAATATGGATGAGTACATTGGGTGAAGTATAACTTCAATTGAGTCTTTGCGATTGCATGATATTGGTATTGAGTTCCTTTCGACCCAAGTCATCAATCGATCACTCTAAATTGAAACATTTTGTATTAACTTATTATTGAGCTAATACCTAAATTTATTTATATAGAACTAGGGATTAGTACATAAGTTGAAGTACAACTTTAATTGAGTCTTTGCGATTGCATGATGTTGGTATTCATTTCTCTCAACCCGAGTTGTCGATCGACCACTCTGACTCAAAACATTTTATATTAACTTATTATTGAGTTAATACCTAAATTGATTTAGATAGAACTAGGGATGAGTACATAGGGTGAATTACAACTTCAATTGAGTCTTTGCAATTGCATGATGTTGGTATTGTGTTCCTCTCGACCTGAGTCGTTAATCGATTACTTTGAGTCAAACTATTTCATATTAACTTATTATTGAGCTAATACCTAAATTAATTTATATAGAACTAAGGATGAGTACATAGGGTGAATTACAACTTCAATTGAGTCTTTGCAATTACAAGATATTGGTACTGTATTTCTCCCGACTTGAGTCGTCGATCGATCACTCCGAGTACAAATGTTTCATATCTTTTAAAATTTTAAAAAATAATTAAGATCAATTCGGACCAAATTAACATTTTCAAAACTTGTCATTCTTTTCCAAAATACAAATCAGCCCGAACGAATCATCCATTTGACGGGAGAATGTTTTATAATTTCAAATCTCGATTTTCTCTCTCTTTTCTCTCTTAATAATACAGACAACAACTACTCAACAAATTGCTCAACTTTTCATAACAGATCAATTTTCTTCCTATTTTCGACCACATAGGTGTCATTTTTGACTCCATTCTTGCTTGTATCCATCGTTTTCTAAGTCTTTGTAGGTAACAAAGTTCGAAAAAAGTTTTATATTTGTTATTTTTTCTAAAAATTAGGGATTTTTAGTTAATGGTGAAAAAAAGACTTTTAGTTGTATTATCTTTGAGAACGGTTTAACAATTTTGAGTTTTGATGCTAAAAATATAAGAAGAACCAGAGAAAATCCTAGTTTTGTCACAGTATTGTAACACCCCGTATTTTGTGCTAGAACAAAAACTGTCATTCCTTCGCATAGATGTTCCAAAAACCATAAATTCGATGCACATACAGTGTTTTAATAAATTATGTAGTGTGTAAATTTAGTTGAGCATGGGTCGAGATCTTAGAGGTCCCTTAACTCAAGGACTAGTTGAAAGCTTTCCTATCATTCGAGTTTTAGTGAGCATTGAAACTTGGGTCAACTTCAATCAGCCATAATCCCTTGTATATGACGAATTAGGTGGCCTGCTATATATAAAATGAAAGTCCTTTGAGTTCTCTTTCTAACGCCATCAATTTTGCCAAAATCCAATGTCGGAGCAAAAAATTATGCCTATTTTATTCTAGTATATCAGCCTGGCAACTGAGTGACGACAATTCTGATGGCTTGTCACAAATCTGATGACTTGTCAGAATATGTCATTAGCCTTAGGCATAAACCCATAAATTTCAATTCCGAGGTGACGACAAAAGTTAACGGCTTGTCAGCCTTGGTCGTCAGTCGAGAATTTCAGCAACTGGAAAGTGATTTCGTAGGGGTATTTTGGTCTTTCCTTCACTCTAAAAACCTTTCAAACGAATTAAATCACCTTTTAAGTGTTATTAATCAATCATTATCAGTTTTACAGTATCAAAAAATTCCTCTTCACTCTCAAAATAAGATCAAATTAGGGTTTTCTCTAAGAACAAGAAATTCAAGAAAATTAAGCCTTAAGTTCAATATCTCCAAGACACAAATCAAGATCCGGGTTTTATCTATGAAGATCTAGGTTCCATCTTTCAGATTTTATAATTTAAGGTACGTGGGATTTATCCTAAAAACTACATGGGCTTGGAAACACTAGAACATGATTTAAAGATTTTCAAGCATGATTTTAGAAATGGGTTTTGAAATACATGATTTTATTATGCATTCTGAATATTTAAATGCATCATTGATTTGTCCCTTAGGACTTTCCCCATAAGTTGATTTAATTTGAGGTTTAAGATTGTTTGAGAGCATAAATTATAGACTCCCTCTCTTGTTATAAATTAAAGATTTTGGTTTTATTGGAAAAGAGTTGAAATGCATGTCTGTGATTTGAAAGATGTTTTCTCAATATCGTAGTATTTGAAACATTGATTTAGAATTATTGAAAGGGTGTCTTGAGATAACTATGTTTTGTGTTAAAGATAATAATTGCATGAGATAGAGACTTTGGACATCACCACCATTATTTGTTAAAATGTTGATAAAGAGAATTGCTTGCATGGTTTTACATGAATTTTAAAGCATGAGTTCCTTGAACAAATTGTTGTTATGGTGGTCCTGAATTTCCTGATTGAAAAAAGAGATATAAATTGCTATAAATGGCTCAGAGAATGTTACTTGAAAGTCAATGGTATGGCGATACCATATATGTGTATATGCCATGACAGAGTTAAAGATTTCAGAGTATATTTTCAGAGCATGCATATTTAAAGAACTAAAAATGGGCATAAAGAAGGTTACGTGGTTACCCAAAGAAGGCATGAGTTCAAGTAACTCTTATCCTAAAATCGTATTTGCCGATACGGGTAGATTATTATTGTACACTGGCGATGGCCGTGTGGCATAGTAGATTCAGAGACTCCGACCCTTGTGGCACACTTGGGTTGGGGGCTTGGCTGTTGACTTAATGGCAGATGCCATATATCCTATGGGATTACTGATTGTAGGGTACACCACCTAGCACAGAAGTAAGACAAAGAGTGTCACAGATTTCAGATGTTTTCACAGAGTCATTTAAAATGCCTATGTGATTTCTTACTATATGATATGTTTATGAACTGCTTTAAATTGCTCTCATATATGTTGAATATAAATGATTATTTTGGATTTTCTCTGCATACTAGTACATCTGTATTAACCCCTTCCCCTAATTCTCAGGTTCTGAGGCACAGTCTAGGGGTCCAGATAAGTAGTAGATACAAATGTTGTTAGTGATTTTTGAATTTCATTCCTTATTTTCAAACTTAATCCAGAGTATGATTATGTTTCCGTATTAGATCGTAATTCCATATTTTTTTATTATATGAATGTTGTGCATGACTAACAGATAGAGTAGGACGTCCAGGCCTTCATGGTTCAAAATGTCCATTACGGCCCCTAGTTTGGGTCCTGATAAACTTGGTATCAAAGCACGGTTCATGGTCCTAGGGTATCTGCAAAATCAGGTTCGGTAGAGTTTTATTTATGGGTGTGTAGCATGCCACCTTATAAGCAAGAGGCTACTAGGACTTTAGGAATGTTTCCCTTTCTTTATGTTCTAGTTCATGCTATGGAGTCAGAATGGTCCTCTTTTATACTCTAATTTGTGCTATGGTGTTGCCCATATCAATGTAAAGTTATCCTAATTCTTTCCTTACTTTGATAGGCTCTGATATGTCTCATTATTGTGGTGAATCAACTGCAGCAGTTTAGAATTTAAATGGTATGATCCTTTTTGATTGATGTCATATAAGATTTTAAAAATTGTGTAAGGACTTGAGAAGAGTCCGTTAGTGATTTAGAGTGGATTGATTCTAGTGCAAATTTTGGTTTTGATGAAATCATACTTTTCAACCATCGATATTAAGGGTATTCAGTCCTTTTCAAAAATTTATGTTGCAGATGTCATGCTTAAGAGGGAATGAGGTATAGCAGAATGTTGGAACTGTATTTCCACCCGAGTAGTAGTATAAGTTAAAGTGTTTGTGTTATGATCTATTAATAGTGAGATTAGACCAAGAAACTGGTGATATGAAGTCACAAAGTTAGAGTTTGAGTGAGGGTGACTTTTGTGTGAATAAATAATTTAGTTGAATAACTAAAGTTTGAGAATAATTTACCCTTTTATAGTGATAGACTAATGTGGTAGCTAGTAGTATGTGTCGATTGTATGATAGTCTGTGGGAAGAGGTGTTTGACTTAGATTTTTATTTATATAGGGTAAGATGTGTATTCTTAGATCATTGACTATTGTGTGTCAAGTTTTTATCTCTTGTAATCTTGTTATCATTGTGTTGTTGAAACTGAAAGTCTAAAAGCCGTGTGGGGCTCTTTCGATTCACTAGCATAGCTTCCTTGTCAGCCATCTCATTTTCTTGTTCAAAAAAAATATCAAAGTCTAGTGAAGTCGTGTGGGGCCTATTTCGATTCACTAGCAACTTGTTGTTCTTGTGTTGGTTGGGACTGGGGATTTAGTGGTGTAGTGGCAAGAAAAGTGGTAAGGGCGATTTATTGAATATATGTATGGCCGAATTTTTTGCATGCGACTGAGTTGGTAATGAAGTGATACGTCCCTATGTGTTAGTTTAGTAGAAGGTAAGGTAGAGAAGTAGTTATTAGTTAAGGCGAATTGTTTTTTACTTGAAGTATGAAAAGAGTTGTTGACGGTATTTGTCGTGCAAGAAAATTATAGGTTATTGATGAAGGTAATTGGTGGATGAGTGTTGTTAATTTAGATGCCCCTGAGGTTGCAAAAGGGAGTTTAGTTGGGACTTATACAGCTATGAACTAAGTTTAGTTGTATAAAAGGGCAGATAGTAATGATGTGTAGAAGGAGGATGTGTTAATGGATTTTAAATAAGATAGATCATAAGATTGTGATTGATCCTTACTATTATGAAGTTTTGGCGGATTAATTTTTTCAGATGTTTGGCATGTAAGGAAATTGTGTAAAGTTGTGATTCATCATAGCTAGAACTAGACACTAAGTTGGAATTGTAAATGGTGATCAAGGTGGATATAATGGTTGTTGTGGTGGGTGTTTGTTGTGTGAAAGTGATCTAGTAGGCTTGAATAGTGTATACAAGAGTTTAGGTTTATTTGATTCGTAATCAATTCTAATGTTGTAAGTGTGATGTAGAAGTACGCCCAAGGTGCTATGGGGCTGCATTATTTTCAAGGATCATTGCATGTTGTATGGTTAGTAGTACTAAGTTGCTAGGCAGAGAAAGATTAGTTAGATAATATGTGATGTTCTTGATAGCTAAGTTATGGAGTTATGATTAATGATATTAAGCCTTTTTTTTTTTGCATAATCTTAATTCTCATAGTTTAGAAATATAAGTTTGCAGGCATGATACTGGTAGACTATGACAGAAGTGGTATGGTCCATCAAATATTTGGAGATATCCATGTTTAATATTAGAAGAATATAAGTTAGTGAACGTTTAAGTTGTTATATGATGACTTTTGGGGCTATAGAAACCTAAGGGTTGAATCTTAGAAGGAGGTATTAGCATTGGTTGTTATACATGAAGATATCGCCTTACAGTGTAAGTTTAGTTTTATGGGTATTGTTATATCCCCGACTCTAGAGTAAAGTGATTTCAGTTTATACCAGAGTGTATATAGTGGTTCACAGACTTAGAGTAATGGCTTAAATCCAAGGGGGAAATGATAGAACGAGTAACTAATTCAAGTTTTCAGATGCTAATAGATGTGTCAGTTAGTTGTGGAATTGGCCATGAGAAAGAACGATGCTCAATCTATTCTTATTTCAGCAGTTTACTTCAGTTATTCCAATGCATACTCATGCTTTATGTTTCAGCTTCATGATCATATTCTGTGTACATGCATATGATAAAGAATCATGTACTCTCCTAGTTCCTAGTATGATGAGTTCCCAGTTTGTTCACCAGTCAGAATCACTTTTCGTAAGTTATGAATTCCAAAAAAATTCAGGTCATGCAGTTCATGACTCTTGTGCACATGCATGTGATACACTTAACAATCAGTGAAAATTTAGATTTATATCAGGTACGCCCTCAGATTAGATCTCTTTAATGAGTCCATATCGTGAGTGCTCTATTCCTTACGCCTCAGTAGGGTATCAAGTTATGATTAGTACTCCCATCAAGTTCCGTATTCCCGTATTCCAATTTTTCAGTGAGCTTTTTCCCTTTGGTCGAGATAGTGATAATGAATAGTTTTTTAGATGGAAAAGAGTAAACATTTCTTATTGATGAAAGATAGTTGTGTGCTTATTTGAGTTAAGGTACTAATTATGGAGTAACATTGAGGTCAAGTCTTTGATACATCTCAAGGTTAGTTGAAGTTGTATATGTTATATTTAGGAAAAATTGTTGTGTGCTTGTTTTATGTAAGTCCATAAGTTGAAAGAAATTTGAGGTGAAGTTTCGTGTATGGCTTGGTTAGTTGAGAATATTTTATGTGTATCATCTGAATAGTGCTGGGAAGTTGTTATGGATAGAAATATTAGAGAATTTGAGAAAGATTCTTTATGAGTGTTTGTTTAGAAGTGCATATATGGCTATGAAGATAGGCTTTAATGTCATGTTTGTATACATACGAATGGATGCTTTTAGTATTTGTGAATGTCTAATACGAAGTTGAAGGTGATTCCTAGAGTGGCAATAAGAATTATGCATGAGATGAGGAATTGTGAAATACAGGGTGTACTGAATTCATGATTCAAACTAGTACTACAATATTATAGGGTGTGTCTTGTGATTTTGAATTAGGATTGAAGATGGTGAGGGCATTTAGTTCAATTTAGACATTAGTAGATGGAAATATCAGCGGCTATGTAAGAAAAATAAGTGGAATCAACGAGCATGGTGTTTAAGGAGAAAGTATAGTTGAGAGAGTATTTTAGAAGTATGTCTAACCTTGAAAGTAAGAAGTTGCATTTCCTAAGGTTTGGTAATTCTATCCTAGTTTATGAGTTACATGTCTATATTTCGTGCTATAGAGTAGTGTCAATGTTGTGATTCCATAGTTGGATGCCTGGTGTAATTTGTGCCCAAATCCATTGCTCCCTAATGCTACTGGAACTTCTTTAGAAAGAGTGTTGAGAGATAATCTATTCCATCCATGTAAATTGCGAATCCAGTTCATTCCAAGCATCATGTTTCAGATTCAGCTATTTAGTCATGACTCAGTTCATAAGAGCTCAACGCATAATCCCAAATTTTCCTAAGTATTTTAGCTCAAACAGTGTAATACCCTGATCCGATCTATGTCCAGTTGTCTCATGATTCATACTTGCATAATTTATCACTCCCCAATTCAATATGTATGATTAGATCATGAACACTCCAAGGAAATCCTAAACACTAAGCATGAATCAGCTCCTTGAAGCAAGTAAAGTCAAGTCAACTCAAAATTCAGTTTCATGAGAGAAGTTTAAATATTTTAGATCAGTTATATCCTTTCTTAGAAGACACATCATGTCTGCGTTATTCCATACCTTTAAGCTTCAATGTTCCTACCCATCATTCGGGGACAAATGATTCCAAAGGCAAGATAATGAACACCCTGCATTTTGGCCTACAACGAAAACCATCATTCCTTCACGTAGATGTTCCAAAAGCCATAAATTCAATGTAAATATAGTGTTTTAATCAATTATGTAGTGTGTGAATTTAGTTGAGCATGATTCGAGATCATAGAGGTCCCTTAACTCAAGGACTAGTTGAAAGCTTTCCTATTGTTTGAGGTTTAGTGAGCGTCAAAACTTGGGTCAACTTCCATCAGGCATAACTCCTTCTTTATGATAAACTGGGTGTCCTACTATATATTAAATTAAATTTCTTTGATTCCTCTTTCCAACTCCACCAACTTTACCAAAATCCGATATCGAAGCAAAATGTTATGCCCATTTTACTCCAGCATATCAGCCTGGCAACTGAGTGATGACAATTCTGCCGACTTGTCACAAATCTGACGACTTGTCAGAATATGTCGTTAGCCTTAGGTAGAAACCCATCAATTTCAGCTCCCAGATGATGACAAAAGCTGACGGCTTGTCACAGATCTGACGGCTTGTCAGCCTTGGTCGTCAGCTGAGAATTTCAGCAACTGGGAAGTGATTTCGTAGGGCTATTTGGGTCTTTCCCTCACTCTAAAAACTTTTCATACGAATTAAATCACCCCTTAAGTGTTACTAATCAATCATTATCAATTTTACAACATCAAAAACTTCCTCTTCACTCTCAAAATAAGATCAAATTAGGGTTTTCTCCAAGAACAAGAAATTCAAGAAAATCAAGCCTTAAGTTCAATATCTCCAAGAAAAAAATCAAGATCTGTGTTTCATCTATCATGATCTAGGTTCTATCTAGGTTCTATCTTTCAGATCTTATAATTTAAGGTACGTGGGGTTTACCTAAAAACTACATGGTCTTGGAAACACTAGAACATGATTTAAAGATTTTCAAGCATAATTTTAGAAAGGGGTTTTGAAATACATGATTTTATTATGCATTATGAATGTTTAAATGCATTGTTGATTTGTCCCTTAGGCCTTTCCCCCTAAGTTTATTTACATGTATATGTATATGTATAAAATTTGAGGTTTAAGATTGTTTGAGAGCATAAATTATGGACTCCCTCTCTTATGCTAAATTAAAGATTTTGATTTTGTTGGAAAAGAGTAGAAATGCATGTCTGTGATTTGAAAGATATTTTCTCAATGTCATAGTATTTGAAACATTGATTTAGAATTATTGAGAGGGTGTCTTGAGATAAATATGTTTTGTGTTAAAGATAAGAATTGCATGAGATAGAGACTATGGACATGACCACCATTGTTTGTCAAATTATTGATAAAGAGAATTGCTTGCATGGTTTTACATGAATTTTAAAGCATGAGTTCCTTGAACGAATTGTTGTTATGGTGGTCCTGAATTTCACGATTTGAAAATAGAGATATAAATTGCTATAAATGGCTCAGAGAATATGACTTGTAAGTCAATGGTATGATGATACCATATATGTGTATATGCCATGACAAAGTTAAAGATTTCAGAGGGTATGTTTTCTGAGCATGCATGTTTAAAGAACTAAAAATGGACATAAAGAGGGTTAGGTGGTTACCCAAATAAGGCATGAGTTCAAGTAACTCTTAGCCTGAAACCGTATTTGCCGATACGGGTAGATTATTATTGTACGCTGGCGACGGTCGTGTGGCATAGTAGATTCAGAGACTCCGACCATTGTGGCACACTTAGGTTGGGGGCTTGGCTGCCGAGTTAATGGAAGACCCCATATAGCCCATGGAATTACATATTGTAGGGTACACCACCTAGCGCTGAAGTAAGACAAAGTGTGTCACAAATTTCAGATGTTTATACAAAGTTTTAAAATGCCCATGTGATTTCTTACTATATGATATGTTTATGAAATGATTTAAATTGCTCTCATATATGTTTACTATAAATGATTATTTTGGATTTTCTCTACATAATAGTACATCTATATTGATCTCCCTCCCCTACCTCTCAGGTTCTGAGGCTCAGTCTAGGGTCCAGATAAGCAGTAGATAATTCAGACAACAGATCAGATTGTGCAGTGGTGAGCCTTTTCTATTTCATAAGGCATGTCTTTTCAGATTAGGTCATCTATTACATTTTGGTCTGCTGGGGGCTTGTCCCTTATAACGCCCCAAAATCGGGTCCCGAGATGTCACACGGAGCTTAGGATCATAAGTGACCCAAGCTAACCCTTCGACTAGCATAACTCATAAGCAACTGAACAAAAAGTATAAATCTATACAAATCTGCGGAAAATAACTCTTTTTTGAATATGATAGATACAAAACTAAATTTACAAGATTACAACTCTACTTTTACAATGAAAATTGAAATGGAATACATCAACTTCTAATGACTGTCTATGAAGCCTCTACTAGTACTGACTTTAGGTAGCCGGGTCATGACTCCTGACTAACCCAACTCAATATGACTGAATAAAGAAAATACAACACTTCCCGAACTATATAACTAACTCAAGCCCTTGAATCAAAAGGACTCATCACCTGTTGACTGGATGCCGCGAACTGACTGGATCTGAAGATGTACACTATACCTTGTACCTACATTTCGAGAAAATGTAGCCCACATACGAATATGTGGGTCAGTACGAAATGTACCAAGCATATGGGGGTACAATGCATATGTAAAATAATTTCTTAATATCATCACAGTTTATAAAATTATGCATGCTAATATAAATGACTCACTTAGCTTGAATTAAAATCATCATAATCATAAGAGAGTAAAATATATCGGGTGAAACATGTTAGTCATCATAATAAATCTTAATTCACTGCCATCTCAATTCCAAATCATCAAAGCAATCAAATCTCATAACAATTCTCTTTGGAATATATGTTCATTAAATCTTTCGAAAACAATGACTTTCTCAAAGTCAATCTTTCAAACAAATATGTTTTCATCTCAAATAGAAGAATAAGACTTTTCATATTAGATAGGAGATTACACACACACACATTGGGAGATTTCATAATCGACATAAAGCATGTGAGCCATATGGAGTCCAACGTACAACCCATGTTGGGGAGATCCGTCCTATCCTTGCCATCGGAGTAGGACTATAAGTATCAAATCCAAAAACTAGTGATCACTATATATAATTAGCCTCAATTCCGGCTCCTATGGGGGCACGTAGTTCTAGGAAAGTACCAGCACAGCTATACCTCCTACTCGGTGCTAAAGGCTACTTCCGGACTTAGCTCAGATATTTTCAAATAAAATCCACCATAAAATAATCCAGCAATTCACAACGGG
Organism: Capsicum annuum; assembly: GCF_002878395.1. Lineage (NCBI taxonomy): Eukaryota > Viridiplantae > Streptophyta > Magnoliopsida > Solanales > Solanaceae > Capsicum > Capsicum annuum. The sequence goes on along the minus strand of NC_061122.1, from coordinate 215,246,864 downwards.
AGCCATCATTCTACCCCTTTTCATAATAAATTAAAATGTGGATTTGTTTTCTCATTCAAGTTCAAAAATAACTCTTTCAAGACCAAAAGGTCAAATCATTCAAATCTCAAGGTGTTCATAACACATTACTTTCACAAAAATCATAATTCTCAAATAGGGTTCAAAATCCATATATCAATACTTGAGCAAAATATTTCAAGATTCACACTTTATGTAGCAAACATGTATAATTCATATGAAAATCTGGAGATTCAACTTCAAACATGATATTAACATTAAAACTCAAGGAATTTATCTTCAAGATATCATAAAATATAATAGTCTTTTGAACAAGAACGTAGGATAATAGTTTCTATCTCAAATTCATATCAAAGCATGTAAAATCATATATCTTTGTAAAATAATACAAATTTTGGGCACAAGAACGAAAGGATGTTCTTGTTGAAAAACCCCATATACCTTAAACTTGAAGCTTTGAATGAACTCTTGACCTTGGAACTCTAATCGTGAAAATAATGAGTGTTTCTTGTATCCCTCAGAATGGGGATTTCGAATCTCGGAGAATTATTGAAAACTCATGGTTGAATCTTGAGATATTTGAATTTTTAGTTTGAAACCCTAATGAATGTTCTTGGTGATTTTGAGAGAAATTAAACTTATTTTGGTGTTATGGGAGTTTAATCCCGTGTTATAGACATATATAAGGGTTTTTTCGGCACTTGGAAGTGAGGTATGCGGCGCATTGCTTATCGCACACATTTAAGTATGCGCCACAATGCTTATCGCACACATTTAAGCATGCGCCGCATTTCTTATCGCACATATTTAAGTATCCACTGCATTGCTTATCGTATACATTTAAGTATGCACCGCATCGCTTATCGCACACCTATTCCAGTAGCCATGTGCGATTGGTTAGGTGACGCACTCTACTTTGCAAAGCCATAACTCCTTGCTCGGGTGTCGGATTTTGATGAAATTGGTATCGTTGGAAAGATAATTAAATTATCTACAATTTGATAGGTCTTAGGATGAAAAATTCCATGTATATTAAGATATATTCACACTTTAAGTTGACCTTAGTAGAATTGAATGTCAAACTTTGGATGAATCAATTGGTCTTAGCTCAACTTTGTTCTAAGTCATTGCTATGAACGTTTTTCACCTCTAAACTACTCCATAGACTAGGATAATGATCATGCAACTTGTATTCATGTGATAATAACTTGGATTAGAGCTTAGACGTGCAGGAATGACGATTAGAATTCCAGCACGAAAATACGGGGTATTACATCCCTGTTTTTAGATAGTTGTCAGATTTTCATGTAGTAGAGATTTCATAGACTATTCCAGATGTTGTTAGTGATTGTTGGATTTCATTCCTTATTGTTAAACTCAATCCAGAGTATGACCATGTTTTCATAGTAGATCTTAATTCCGCATTTTCTTTTGTTATATGAATGTTGTGGATGACTACCATATAGAGTAGAGCACCCGGGCCTTCATGGTTTGGGATGTACGTTATGGTCAGGCCCTAGTTTGGGTCATGACAAGTATTTCTTTAACTATCGTGGTATTATTGGATGGTATTTGTGGTGGTGTTAGTATTGGTGGTCTTGGTGGTAGTGTAAGTGGTCTTGGTGGTGGTGTTGGCAGTCTTGGCGAATATTGGTGGCATTGGTCGTGGTTTTGGTGGTGCTCTTGGTGGTCCATCTATTGCAACAGATGGAACATCTGTTGGAAGATATTAAATAGGTGTTCAAATAGATTCCCCATCAGTTCCAACTGATGGGTTATCCATTGGAGTATTTATTTGTAATGTGGCGTATAATAATTTATTGAAATTTGTCTTAGCTTTTTTAAAAAAACTATGCAGACATCAAATGTAATGTTTTTTTGTTTTTTCTGTTGTTTGTAGGTAAAAGATGTCTTCCTAAAGAAAAGAAACTGAAAGTGGATCAACTTTTGACCACCCAACAAAAAGACTAGAGTACAGATGGATTCGGAGGAACTTCCTAAATAATCTCAGTCAGAAAAATATGAGGGTGAGAAAAGTTATGAAAAGGGAGGTGGAAAATGGTATATAAAGGTTGGTGAAGAAAATAAAAGTGAGGAGGAAGAAGAAGATAAACAAGATGATAATGCCTCACTAATGGGGCATGAAATAAGATCAAAATCCCAACATAAGGCTGTCAAAACAATTAGTATTGACAGGTTTCAAGTTGTGATGCCAATAGATGACCCTGCAAAAGTAACTGGTGATTTTGTACTTAAATGTCAGTTGGGGAAACCTTTTGATGAATTTAGGAATATTATGAAGAGTGAAAACATAGACGGACCTTTTTAGAAGAGTTGCTTTGGAAACTTTCTTCGGCTGCCTGCGGACCACACTATCTATTTCTAAATAAGCATGGTATATGGTCTTCTTAAGCATAGGATAAAGTATGTGGGGGATGATAAAGATTCAAAGGAGAGCAAAAAAAAGATGGATGAAATCTGGATCAACTAATGTGGCATGCCGGTTTGTTTTGGCTTGAAAGGGTGTGCCATAGTGACAGGATTCAGATGCGATCATTCAGAAGAACCTCTCATTAGAGAAACACCCCTCAAAAGGTCCAAGGCAAGCAGGGCATCCAAACCACCACCATCAAATAAATGGAAGGCATTGTCCAAGCAACCATCCACCAAAATAAATAAACAAAAGGAAAAAATAGATGGGTTGTTGGATATTATTGGACATAGCTACAAAGCGGCGAATTTGATAGAAGATATCAAGGATAAAACCATACCAAAGTAGTATAACGATAAATTGTGATTATTTTGGTTTGACCATGCTATTATATTGGCAAGAGACGTCAACAAAGTCATAGAAGATGATTTGTTGAAGCTTTTTGGTGATTTTGAGAAATTCAACAATTATTCCAGGGGATATGACAGCTACTACTTGATTGTCAAATATTTACTGACAAATCTATCCCCTAAAACGATCACATTATATGATTTTCCTTGGGTTTTTATAGTAAATTTAATCACTATTTGTTTACTCATTCATTAATTTATATTGAATAATTATTATGACTTTTTTTGCTTGCATCTTGTTTACATATTTCAGGCTTGGGCATTTGAAGCCATTCCTCCCCTCCAAAAGTAGGTCAAGGATTACTCGGATGAGGTTTCCCATCCAAGGATCCTTAGGTGGTTGGCTGCAAAGAGCAGCACAAGAATTAAGGAGGTTGATCTATTTAACCCTCCAGATGATGCAGTATGTCTTCTTTCAAGTAAAATAATTTGACTCAAAGAAAGATATTGAAATAGATGTGGCATCTATTATGATAGATGGGTTGTCTATTGCAACAGATTACCCGTCTACTACAACTGGTGCAACAGATAGGTAATCTATTGTGATAAACGATCTATATTTTGCAACAGATTAACCATCTATTGCTCTGGTTCTGAGTAATATGAAGCAAAATATTGTTAATCTGTTGCAACAGATAGATCATTTGTTGTATAAGTTGACTATGTTAGCATGTAACCCAACTGACTATAAATTATGATTATACAATTTAAATTTATCTATCTTTTTTATAAGTTGTGCATCCTTGGATCGTGCCTACTGAGCAGGAGTTGGGGATGACTTTTTTTATTACTCTAGGTCTTATTGATACAATAGCAAACCCAATGGTGGATTTAATAAAGAAGGAATTTGCTGGAGCAATAGCCATAAGAAGAGCGGTTAGGCAAGGTCAGCCTAATGTTAAAGCTCTTCATGACCAACCTACTGCAACAGATCTGGGTTCTTTTTTTGGGGGTGTTGCTGGTGGAGTTGTTGATGTTGGTGGCAGCCATACTAACACTGATGGTGCTACCAGTCGTGATAATGAGCATATTGATGCTTAATAAAAAATAAATACGTTTGAAATTACTCCTTACACAGGTCCCTTTCATCCATACACCAGTCCCTCCCACCCTTACAGTGGTCCCTTACACCCCTTTTCACCCTCATACTCTCATTGAAAATGCAATGTATGTAAGGACAGATAGGATAAACTTCTCAAAAAAACTAGAGGCTATCTCTGAAGTTTCCGAGGAATTGAAATCCAAGAGGGGTGTCATACCATCCTAGAAGGTGAGAGAGACATACACTTCTACTAGGAGAAAAAAAAGAAAAATTAACCAAATACTCTCCAGTCTGAAAAAAGATTGCAACTCCTCCCTCTTCAAAGGTTGTTAAAGTTTTGGGGCCACTAAAGAAGGTGGACATATACGTGGCACTTGGCGACGAAGAGAGAACATCACTGTGAAATATTAAGTATCCAAAGAAGAATGAACCTGTAAAAGATACACCATGCATACGTTTGACTATGAATACTTCAAGAGTATGACAGTTATGCGTAAGTGGTACGTGGATAGGGTAATTTTACTTTTCCTAACCTAGCCTTCTAATCTACTCCATGAAGAAGAAGCTACGCAACAGATGTGTCGTCTATTGCAACAACTGGGCATTCTGGTGTAACTGGTGGTTGTTCTATTGCAACAGATTAAATATATGTTGCATAAGTTGCATTAGCTGGGTAATCTATAAACTAATTCAAAGAACACTCTATAACAGGTGGACCATCCATAGTATCTTTCCACTATGTTTTTCTTTTTTACAATTACTAACCTATTTAAAAATTATCGTCTTATATCATAGTATGTTGATGAAATTTTCTTCTTCATGAGGGGCAGACAATTAGCGTACTCGGATGCTTATAATGCTGCCGATAGGATAATAGACCTCAACTTCTATAAAAATTTCAAGAATAGGTACAATAGGCTTCATAAGCTAGCATCAACTCCCGGTGACAAAAGATTTGATACATTAATTTCTACATACGAATGGGAGAAAAATATGATAAACTATGTTAGAAGGAAGAGGCTATATCCATACGGCAAGAACTGGACCAAGGCAAAGAGAATTCTTGCAGTCATGAACGTGGAATTTAACAAGCAGATTAAACTGATGGATCATTTTTCAGTGGAAGTCTTGATGAAGAAAGCATGGGATTTTAAAGGTAAAAAAAAGGGAATGTAGCTTCAAAAATATAAAATTGGTGCCACGTGCGGGTCATACTCGCGTGCATACATCGAATGTTTATTGATCGGTACAGAAATGTCCGATCTGTGTGACGCCATTATGGAAAAGATGCAAGAGGTTTGGGAGGGTACTAACTAAATGCTTGGAGCCTGTGTATAAAGAAGAAGATATACAAAGACAAACACCATAAAAAAAATTATGTTTGACGAAAGTTGATTTTTTTTATAATGCAACAAATTGTCTATTTATTATAACAAATAGTATATCTATTATGACAGATTGATTATCTGTTGCAATAGGTTGGTCATCTATTGCATTATGCAGATGTCTCTTAGTTTCTGTCACAACAGATATACAGTCTATTGCAACATATAGTCTATCTGTTACAACTAATAGGTAATCTATTGGAACAAATCAAAAAGTAGGAAGACCTAGTTGATAATTTTCAATAGATGACCTACATGTTACAACATATTTCAAAATCTATTTGATAATTTCCAACAGATATGTCGTCTGTTGCAACATATGTATTATCTGTTGTAATATTTGAATCTAGCATTCTATTTTAATTAATAAGTTCAAAACAAAGGATCAAATTATATTCATAGACAACATTAAATACATCAAAGCCTTCAGAAATTACATGAAATACCTCTACAAATAAATGAAATGTAAAAAAATTATTATAGGTACAAATGATCTACTCTACAAATAAATCAACAATTTAACCTTTGGTGCCAACAATTACCAAGGAGAGGTTATTACTTTGACAGACTCAATCTATCAAAATCTACTAAATATGGACAAATTATTTTTGATCCGGTGCTATGGAATTCGACTTTGGTCGTCATAGATCTTTAATATCACTTGCATACAATTTCTGATCTTTCGTTTCTCCGTATTTTCATAAAAGAGCAGCATATCTTTTACGGAGTAATCTGGGATCAAGTTCATCATTTGGTACTTGTAATCCATCGCTCAAATACTCGACGTAAGCAGCAACAAAAAGACCGCAATCCTTGCATTTTAAGAAAAATATATAATCCATATCTTGCAGTTCATGTAAGCATCATGAAATTTATGAAATTAAACTAAATCATGATACTTATAGTCTACCAATGGATTGTTGAGAAATTTCTTCAGCATATTCTATATCAAATGGATTACCCATTTTATCCCGGTATGCTTCAATCGTCGATCAATAAGTATGAACCTTTTGGTCCAAAAAGTCACTCATATCAAGGTAAGTAGGAATATTTTTGCCAGTTTTGTATCTCCGACGACGGTGCAGAATGCCTTCTTCCCGACATCGAGTCATAAACTCGAATGTGCCTCTCTTTTGGAATGACGACAACCAACACCCAATGAAATTCGTCATTGCAATTGATTAGGATGTATACTTCATCGACCAAATGCCAAGGTAAGCTAGCTGGAATGCTAAAACCTTTGATGATGTTGATTAAGCATTCCTCAATTCGAGAAACTTCTGGCTATTGTTGACAAAACCTATCGTAGGACTTATTGATGTAAACTTTGTACAAATAATTGTCCATCGTGTATCTGAATTATTCTTATGTTTGTAACGTGGTCTTTTTTCAGAGATAGTAAAAACAGACATCGATGTGTTGCACATATTATCAAACATTTCAGATTATGTGACAACAAAATTAGTACACAGATGCAATTAAATAAAGTTTTAATTCATAGCAATATGTATGACATTTAAACCTCACCATTCCAGCAAGTTTGGAGCTGTGACATTAAATAGAACCAATATTTCATTATAGGATGTGCAACAACAAAGTCAAACTTATTAAAACCAAGACTCAATTTGTTCACTTTGTAGTGTTTGTCATTTTATTTTTTATATGATTTATATGTGTTAATGTCATATTTTTACAACAAGAATTGTATAAATCAATATCTTTAAAAGATGATTTATGTATCTGTGGCATGATGCTTTAACAGCCCATCAACAATCCATTCCAAATAGTCGTTGATCAACTTTGTTAGTTTTTTCGAGCCTCATTCGAGATGTTGAACCCTTCAAAAAGGTAATTCTTCCATTCTCCCAAACTAACAGGCTCTACTTTTTCTTCTTCTTTTGAAGTAGTTGATGGATTATCAATTGTGATATTATGTTGTTTAGCAGTAGCTTCTACTGTGACATCCACCTGGAAAGCTAGAATTATCAATGCTAATCACAGATATACAACAGATTATCTATATGTTGCATCGGATGGATTATTTATTGGGACAAAATTGAATAGGTAAAATAGAGTTGTACGATAATTTTGAATAGATGACCCATCTGTTACAACATATGACTCATCTGTTGGTACAAATTTAAATAGTACTAAGACCAATTTGTTTTGCTGAAACAGACGAACATATGTTGCAATAGATAACACTTCTGATGCAATAGGTTATACGACAGTTGCAACAAATTTATATATTTGTTTGATAATTTTTAGTAGATGTGTAATCTATTGAAACAGATGTGTCTGTTTATTTGTTGGAACAGATGATATACATTCACCTTCTTCAGCTAATGTTTCTCTCTTGTGGCCCTTGTACATTGATCAAAGGTACAAGATAAAGACAGAGGAGTTGCAATTTTGCTTTTTTCAATGCTTGATGATGCCTTGGAAATTTCTTTCCTTCTCTTCTTAGCCACGTTGATCTCTAGTGGAGTGTATGAATATGAAATCCTCTTTGATGGAATGACACCCATCTTAGATGTCATTTTCTTTACAGAAGCAGTTAATGCATTAATGACATTAATCACTTCATCATATTTTGTCTTGCAGTCTTGACATTTGCATGTAGAATATTTGCCAGAAGTGGCAAAATCTGTATAACCAGTATGATGATAATCATAATGGTTTGTTATTTTGAAGACTGTAAGAGGAGCACCACTACCACTACCATCATCAACAACAACAAACCCACCCTCCCAAATTATTTTTCTTGTGATGACTATTGCTCCAAACAATTCCTCATTTATTCTATTAATGACCTTTGGGTCCGATAAAGTTTGCGCAGACCCTAAAATAAGAAAAACTGGTATCTTCAACTCTCGATTAGTCAGAACAAACTGCGGTCGAACAATCTAAAATAAATCAGTACATATATTAGAATGAAGATGAAATTATTTTAAAAAATCATTATTAGACTCACTGCTTCCTTCGGGTGGTTGAAGAGATCAAGAAATTTTGCATTTTTATTAGTTTTGGCCGAAACATCTCAGGATTCTTAGACAAAAAACTTCTTCCTGGTAGTTCACTTGTTGTCTCATATAAGGAATGGCTTTAAATGCCCAAGACTATAAAATAACGCCAATAAATAAAAAGCATTATTGAATAAAAAAATGAATCAAGTCATGATAAAAGAAATATTTACCATGTAAGCCCATGGAAAGCCATATAAGTTGACTGTCCTTAGCATTAACGAACTCAACAAATATTTGACTGTCATTTTGTAGCTTTTGTAACCCCAAGGATAGTTGTTAAATACCTCAAGATCCTCGAAGAGCTTTATCAAACCAAGTGGTATGTTGTTGTTAACGTCTCTCGCCTAAAGAACATTATGTATAAACCAAACCAAGCACAATGATTGCTTGTGCTTCTTCGAAAGTCTTTTACCTTTCAACACTTCTATCAAATTTATGCTTTTGAAGCTTGGACCAATAAGGGACACCAGGTCATTACGATCAATCGACTTGCCTTTGCCTTTTTAGGTGTGCGGGGTGCTTTTTTGGGTTAGATAGGTATAACTTGAGAAGGAGAAGGAGAATAACATTTTAATCCAGTAACTATGGAAAACTCCTTCCAACCAAAATAAATAGGCATGCCACAGTAATTTATCCACACCTCATCCATTTTATCTTTGTTTTCATATATAAACCTATGCTTGAGAAGATCATATACCATTTTCATTTGGAAACGAGCATTGTTGTCCTCTGGAAAAATCAAAATATTACCCAAAGCAGTTGTACCTGAAATAAGCATCCAATTTTTGTTCTCGAAGTATTTTTTTGAAGGCGCCAAAAGATTTTTCCATGACTGACTTAACCATGAAATCACTCGTTAATTTTGTGGCACTATCGCATTGTATTCTCATAAGATAACAATCAATGCTGAAGGTTTTGACCAACTCTTTATTCGAAGGGCTATTAGCATTTGGATCTTCTCTTTTGAAACATTCCTCCTCCCATATTCATTATCTTCTGCACCTGATTGAGATAATGCTTGTAAAGCAAGCTCATAGAGTGGTGGATGTAGCCTAGCTGCTTCACTTGTTCCTTTACTTAGAATTGATTCTTTATTTTTTATTTTGGAAGCCATATTATCTAACATTAACAGGAACATAAAATAGATTATAGTTGATTAATTCATCGTTAAGAAAGGATAACAGTAAATTAAACATGTACAACAGTAAAATAATAGTTCTAATAGACCACACATCTGTTGCACCAGATAGGATATCTATTGCAGCATATGACCAACCTGTTGCAGTGGATGATCAATCTGTTGGAAATAATAAAAATAGGCCAAACATCTGTTGCACTAGGTAGGTTATCTGTTGCAGCATATAACCAACTTAGTGTAGCGGATGAGTAATCTGTTGGAAATAATAAAAATAAATCACTTATCTATTTCACTGGATAGGTTATCTGCTGCGGCATATAACAACCTGTTGCAGCGGATGAATAATTCATTGGGAACAATAAACATAGATAACTAATCTATTGCACCAGGTAGGTAATCCGTTCCAGCCTATAACCAACCTGTTGCAGCGGATGAGTAATCCATTGGAAACAATAAAAATAGATCACTCATCTGTTGCACCAGGTAGATTATCTATTGCGGCTTATAAACAAACTGTTGCAGTGGATGAGTAATCCATTGGAAATAATAAAAATAGATCACTCATCTGTTGTACCAGGTAGGTTATCTGTTGCAGCTTATAGACAACCTATTTTAGAGGATGAGTAATCTATTAAAAAAAATAAAAATAGACCAAATATCTATTGCAACATGTAGGATATTTGTTGCAACCTATAACCCAACCTGTTGCAAGGGATGAGTAATCCGTTGGAAACAATAAAAATAGATCACTCATCTATTGTCAAATTAGTTCTCTGTGGAATTAATATTATTTAGATTTCTTCTAAACAAAAGAGTCATCTATTGTAACAGATGAATGATCTGTTAGATTGTTCATTTGTTGCATCATATTTTCATGGTAGCATCAGATTTTCATGTGTTGCATCAAATTTCTATTTGTTTCATGAGATGTTTCATCTGTTATATCAGATGGTTCATATATTGCATCAAATGGTTCATCTGGTGTGTTAGATGGTTTATCTATTGCAACACCATTTTTACCAAGAAAAACAACAAATCAACCCAGCAACACACACTCTAAGAACATCAATGGTGACCAAAAGTCACCAACAAAAATCGAATCAATATTTTGAGAATAAGAACTATAGTAACCACAAAATATTATATTTCACATAGAAAAGAGTAGAGATGAAATGCCAAAAATTAGGATTTTATTCAGTCCACGTTTCAAATTTAAGCAATAAATATTAAAATTATTAACCAATACTAGAAAGGAATTTAGCCCAAGTTCCTCTGTTTCTTCATAACTAAAAAGAAATAATTTTTGCCTTTCAAAGAAGAAATGGGATGAAGAAGAACTCAAAGTTGTTGTCGTCGGAGAACACTGCTTGTCACGTCGATTGACGGTTAAAAATCGAAAAGAAACTCGCCCAACTATTTGTCACCGGAGCTTGAAGTCGCCAAAAATTGAAGGGGGAAATTTTACAGAACCGTTGGTTTGAAGAGAGCAGAAAGAGACTATCGCGTGAGAGAGAGGAGAGAGACGGTTGATTTGGAAAAGAGAGGGGTGTAGGTTGATTTGCATTTTAAAAAAAATTAGAAAGTTTTGAAAATATTAGAGATAATACCCAATTACCCCCCTGAACCATACCCAAAAAGGCTATGACACACCATAACTTAAAGGAGGTCCTATTACCCCCTGAACTAATTAAAAGTGTAATTTTGACACCCTTAGTGCCTACATGGCACAACACACTGGAGTATCTACGTAGGCACACGTGTGTGCCATGTATATGCCATGTAGGCACTAAGAGTGTCAAAATTACACTTTTAATTAGTTCAGGGGGTAATAGGACCCCCTTTAAGTTGAGGTGTGTCATAGCCTTTTTTGGTATAGTTCAGGGGGGTAATTCGGTATTTTCTCAAAATATTAATCAAGTCCACAATTAACTTAATCAAGTTTCCTAGTTATGTTTGACCCTTTAAGTTGGTCAATGTCACAAATCCTTCATTCTAGACTTAAAGACACCTTTCCTTCAATTTTATCAAGTTATTGGTGCTACCAAAACCAAAAAGCTACGACCAACTTTTATGATAGTTTTGTTGTTTCAACCTACGGGTTAGCTTTTATGGAAATTATTTTAGTATTTTTAAACTAATAGAAAAAGTATTAGTTGTCATTAATTTTGATGATCTTTAAAAAAGAAAGGTTTACACTATAAATATATTTAATTAATTTTAAATCTTAAATTAAGAAAAAAAATAGTGAAATTCTGATGACTTATAATAAGGAAAAGTTTTACCATAAATACATTTAATTAATTTTCAAGTCTTAAATATTAGAAAAAAAAAAGGAAAAGGACGATTTTGTCTAAAGTAAAGACTTTAATGAAGGACAAAAAGTTCAAACAATATTTTTAAGGCTCTTCGCACTTTTAATATATTATAGATATAGATATAGATATATATATAGACATAGATTATTATTATTATTATTATATAATTATATATTATACATACATACATATATATATATATATATATATGTATGTCTATAATATTAAAAGTGTGAAGAACCTTAGAAAAGTTAATTGAACTTTTTGCCCTTCAATAAAAGTTCTTACTTTAGACAAAATCGTCTTTTTCACAATTTCTTTCTAATATTTAAGAGTTCAAAATTAATTAAATATATTTATGGTAAAAACTTTTTCTTTTTAGAAACATCAGAATTTCTATATCATATTCTAATTTAAGAGTTGAAAATTAATTAAATATATTTATGGTAAAACTTTTTCTTATTGGAAGTCATCAAAATTAGTGACAACTGATACTTTTTCTATTAGTTTAAGAATTCTAAATCAACTAAATTTGATTTAAGAAGATTTGAAAAATCTAAAAATAAATATAAAGCTATTAGAATAAGAAAAAATTAAGAAGTTCCATATTTTTAAATGTTTTAAGTACATAAAAGAATGTAATCATTAAATTTATAAAGATTTGACTTTATAAATAAAGAAAGATTTTAAACATAAAAAAATTGTAACACAAATATGATTTAAATTGATGAGTCTCTCTTAGCCTGTGGCAACAACGGAAAGAGGTACGCAAACGTAAAAGTGATGATCCATTAACCACTTGAAACTAATAAAACATATATGTGTATATATTTATGTTTACATTATTATATTAAAATATGAAAGATTTTTGAAAAGTGATTTGAATTTTCACTATATTAAAAATCTCCGCAATAGATAAAATCATTTAATTTTAAATAATCAAAACGTTACACATGATAAGCACGTGTGGTTAAACTATATGACTTTGCTTCATTAAAAATATTTTTTATCCTTCATTAAAAGACTTTTCTTTAGATAAAATCGTCTTTTCAAATTTTCCCCCAAATTAATAAATATATGAAAAAATATTTCTTTTTCTACTTTAAATTGGATTTGTAGGTCTAATTAAGGAATTTAAAAATATAGGTATAGCACGTGTTGTTTTATTTTTCTAATTTTAAAAGTTCAAAGTCAACAAATGTTTTGACACATCGTTTGTTTTTTTTTTTTCCTAAAAAAAGACCATGAAGTCTATTTTGGTTAATTAAATAAAAGGAAAGCAAAAGTCTTCACAAAATTAAAAAAGACACAATAAACGTCTATAAAAAGGGACAAAAGCTAAAATTCTTATTTTTATTAGTTTAATTTATTTGGAATTCATATTATTCTAATATTGGTAAATAATTTCTAAAAAAAGTAAAAATCTACTATATTTAGATAATTTCTTTCTTGAAGGAAAAATTTTTGGACTTCTATAAATTGAAAATCCTTCTACAACAATTCAATGACATCCATAATGAACACATGAAATAAGATTTATTTATTTTTGGTATTAGATTGTTCTTTATTGTCTACGATGGAACCAAGTCAAATTGAACAATAAGCACAAATCATTGGGCTTACTGAAGACACCAGCAATAATTTAAGAAATTGTCAATATATTCACCTACTTTACTTATATCTTAGACATTTACAAATACTATATAACTAATTAAATAAATTACCCATCTTCACGTTCAACAGGTGTTGAATTTAATTCTTATATTTATTTTTACTATTTACACAAATATCGTATTTAGTGTAACATTTGAACACATTAAAGTGAAGTACACGCGCCTGAAGTACACGCGCGAGGCGCGTACACCTATACTAATATATATACATATATATATTATTTGAAACTGAAACAATAGACTTACAATGAATGATTAGTTATGGCTGGCCAAAGTCATAAATCATCCACTATGAACATGGAGACAAACCAAAGTTTGTCAAAATGTTTATTCTCATGATAAAACGAAAAACTAAGAAGAAGTAAGAGGCACAAGACTCTATGATAATACCAAAAATCCAACAACAACACAATTTGAAGAGTCATTGAACTCATGAAACAATGATAACATAAGATTAAAATTAGTAAAACAAACAACTAAAAGAGAAAGAAGTTACATTATTCATGAACTATTGTAGCTTTCTACCATTCTTTATATATTATAATTATATTAATATCTACAAGTTACTTTTCCATTTTCTATTTAGTTGAATGCCAAGCATCTAAGAAAGGAACTTTAGAGTGGAAATACAAATGCAAAGGAAAGATGTCATCAGCAAAATAAAAAATCTAAAAGAATAAAAATGATAAAATCCACCAAATATGCAGAAAAAGAAAAATGGAGGATGGTGCATGAAGCATCCCGCGTTCATATAGGTCCCGAGTAGGGCTGCACTCCAACAGGTGATATGTCGAGCAAAAGAAGTGTTATATCTTCCTTTTTTTTGTCCATAAAGAAGTCTCTTCTATTTCATCATTCTGAAGGATTTATAGGACTAACTATGTTCAATTTTTATTTTATTTTTGGAACAAAATTTGTTAAATAAGGTTTAGCTTAGGAAGGGTATTTTAGTAATTTAATGGACCAAGGGGCTTAAAAGGGAGAGATGTTAGCCGCCCCAAATTAGAAGTAAGTTTTTCATAATATACGTTCTTATTATAAATTGCCATAATTCATATTAGGGCACTCTCAAACATGGCTAGGACTAAGAGACAGAAGGCCACAACATACATATTGTCTGTTTGCATCATTCACAAAATACTATGTTATCTTAGTTATGAAGAAGCTTCTCGGATGAGAATTCTCTCCAAAACTTGGGTTCAAGCCTGGTTGAATCTTCCCAACTTAAGTTTCAAATTTAAATATATTTCTCAAGGCGCAAATACAGTGGACGCAATCATGGAGAGATACATGGAAGAAAAATTCCTATTGACAAGTTTGAATTCTCAAATCGTTCTCTTGACATCGCTCTTCAAAATGGCGTAAAAGATATAGTGTATGGATTCACTCAACCATATTATTTTCCTATCATCCAAGTCTTGGCAGGAAAATCTTTACGAGAATTGGTTCTGAGTGGTTGCGATCTGATGCATGTTTCATTATCTAGTGGTGCGGTGCACTGTCCATCTTTGATAAAGTTTTCTCTGTCTAATGTAAGTTTAGATGAAAATGTTCTTAAAAATCTACTTCATAGTTGTCCCTTGATTGTCTTTTTCATCCTTGAGTATTGTCTAGGATTGGGAAAGATTGAGCTTTTGAATCTTCAAAAGATCAAGTCAATTTCCATAACAACAACTGAAAATGAACGTGTTAAAATTCAAGCACCAACTCTTGAACACTTGTCTTCTTCTAATAATGGCTATTCATTGAAAAACTTGGATGTTGTTGAATGTCAAAATATGAAATCTTTACACATAAAGATTGTGAGTATATCTGGTGGAATTCTTGATAACCTTATTTCTAGATCTCAATCCCTGAAGGTCTTGAAGATTCGGTATTGTGAGGGCATAAGGGACATTGATTTTTCAAATCTAGAATCACTTGAGTATACTGGAAATCAAATTCTTGAACTAAAAATGACACGTGAGTCAAGCCAATTGAAGCACTCAAAAATCGGGCTTCAATGCTCCAACAAGTTATATGTGGCATGGTTTTGTAAATTGAGGAAGTTCCTATCATATTTGACCTCTTCGTCTCAAGTTCTCCTTAATCTTTATAAATGCAATGACATCAACATGAAAGAGTTGCAACTGCACCACATAGTTGCTACCCCGCAAGTGGACATTTTAGATGTCTTCATTGCATGTTAAACTGTGGAGTGCCCAACGTTTGTGGATGCGTTACTATGGAGTTGTCATCCTAGGAGACTGAACCTATTGTCAACTTCTTGAATGAATAAATATTTCATCAATTGTTTGATAAATATGAAGAGTCCTAGTAATTCTTATTCTCAACGAAGTAAGCCTTGACATAGTCAATTAAAAAAAATAAATGCTTTTGATGGGGAAAATCAGTTGTTGCAACTCAAAAGTGAACAGGAAAGCACCCTTACGGATTGGAAGGGAGTTTATTTTTAATTAGATTGGCGATGCAGTTAATTTATTACTGTTTCAAAATATGTGCACTTACTCATTTCTAAACTTTATAAATCTGTTTGTTAGTATAAATTTTAGAGATAATACATTGAAACATCCCTAAACTTGTAGCCAAAACTTACTTTAGATCCTAAACTTGTATGACAATTATTTACCCCTCTTAACAACTTTGAACTGAATTTATTTCACCCCTTAGAAGCCGAAGTGAGATCACGTGTTGTTGGGCGCATCGAAGTCTTGTCTTTGCCTTTTATATTTTTTTTAAACGAAAATATTCTTGTAAATTTTCTTAATGGGTATAAATCCCAAATCACCCAACCCAATTTCATCTTCAAAAACCCTAATTTTTTCTCTTCTTCCTCGATTTCTCAAAATCTGCTTCCTCTCCGAAATTTAAGCATAATTTTGAGATTGGTTTCTCTTCCATTTCAAATGTAAGTGCTCTTGAAGAACCATAATCTATTTTTCTAGCACGAAATGAGGTCGTTTAATTTGACTAAACTTTGTAAGGAAGAAAATGATAATGTTCTGTACAAACAAGTTCGTTGTAATCATGGATTTTTATTGCATATGAAGACATTTTGGACTTCGAGAAATCCCGGCAAAAGATTTTGGGCATGTCCTTATTATGGGGTAGATATCAATTTTTTTTCTTTTACTATTCCGATTGACTTGATTAAAGACTAATTCATTCTTTATTTTTCACCATTGAAGGGTCCAAGATCTTGTGACTTTTGGTGTTAGAGGGATAGAGAAGATATTGATCCGAGGTCCAAATATGTGATTCCAAAACTAATAGAGAAATTAGGTGAGCTTGAGAATTTAGTTGAGTCTTCTCAATATATTGACAATCATGCATCGATTAATGAAGTTGAAAAAGTTGAGTTGAAAACTTCTCATGAAGTAGACAATCCTAAAGAATCCAAAGATGATAATTGCGTTGATATGAAATTGGAGAAGTTGTAAGAAGAGGTTGAGAAGATCAAAGAAAGAGAGAAGAAGTGGAGAAGAATTGCTAAATTTGTTGTGTTTTGTTGTTCTCCATTACTAATAGCTATAAGCTATTGGCTTGGGATGATACATATAAAGAAAGGTTCAATGAGGTAACCTTAAGGTGGTTGTTCTTGTTAGAAGATATCTAGCTTATTTTGTGATTGGTGCTGCTTCTTTAAGCTTATTTTGTAATCTACTTTGGCTGGTGACTATCTCTTGAGCACTTGGTTGTTGTATTTTGTAGTGCAGCTTCTTTTAAGCTTCTTTTGTAATGTATTCAGTTGTTGGTTGTCTTGATATATATGAAGAAAAGTAGTTGAATTGATTGTATTATAAGCATTTTTTTTTGTAATGGTGCAACTTCTTTTGTAATGAAGTTATCCACAGCTGCTTATAGTCACAACTAGTTAAGCAAGACTGTAAAAACTATCATTAACCATTACTGCTTATAGTCAAATGAGAATTGTGCAGACACAGGATTATAAATGCTTCAAACAGACATTGTTCAACATAATGCAGTCACAATTGCTCATATTTTTAACAAAAATATATAGCCAAAAATGCAGTCACATTTACATCTTGCAATTACACATAAAATTAGTGTAGTCATAGCTGCATAATTGAAGTCACTAATCAAAATAGAAATTGATTAAGTGGAAGTCACTATTGTTTCAGTACACAACATCAATACACAAAAACAAAAATCAGACTGCTTCTACTGAAAGGTTGATGAACTTGTTTGGCTTAGATGATTCACTTCAACAGCATTTGACCTTGTCCTTATCCTTTTCTGTGCTCTTATCACTTCGAGATCTTGTTGTGACGTAGCTTTCTTTCCTTTCCATTTCACACCGGATTTGGGTTTGTGATGTCCAAGATGTCCAGTCACTATGGAGGAGTTCATAGGAATTCCAGGCTAAAAAAATAAAGTAGAACAAATTTATTTTAAGACTTTTAAAAGATAGACTTTAAACTAGAGAAATTTCATGAAATTTAACTTACATTGAGAATTTTATAACCACTTTCTGTTTGAAACACCCCCATTCCAACCATCCTAGGTCTTTTAAAAGGTGCCCCTTTACCTCTTCCAACACCAGCAGCAAGTGTAACTCTTCTTTCTCTACCAATACTACCTACAGTAACATCGGCAGCAGGTCCTCTTTCTCTACCAATACCATATATAGTAGCAGTGGCAGCAACTTCCCTTCCTCTACCAACAGCAACAACTCCCCTTCCTCTACCAACAGTAACAACTACCTTTTCTCCACCAGCAACAATAACATCAACTCCCTTCCATTTACCAACAGCAACAACTCCCCTTTCTCTACTAGCAACAACAATATTAACTCCCTTCCCTCTACCAGCAGCAAAAATTCCCCTTCCTCTACCAGCAACAACAACATCAACTCTCTTTCCTCTACCAGCAGCAGCAATATCAGCTCCCCTTCCTCTACCAGCATCAGCAGCAGCAGTTACCCTTCCTCTACCAGCATCAGCAGCAGCAGCTCCCCTTCCTCTACTAGCAGTAGCCTATAATATATAACAAAATGTAAGAAAATAATAGATAAATGAACTAGTAGCAAATGAAAAGTCAATTGTTACCTTTGTAGACCCTTTTGGTCTTCCTCTTCCTTTTTTTGTGCCTGCTGCTACAAAGGAACCTACACTGGATTTTGTTGAACTTGTAGCCAAAAGACAACCCTTCTTATTATGACCCTTGTCATGAAATATGTTGCAGCTCAACTCAACACCATGTTTAGAAAACTTTCCAGTCTTGTTTTCACTTTGCTCCTTCTTCTAGATTTGTCAGGTCTGCCTGACAGTTTTTTTTATTATTGGAGGTAAAACAGAAAGGTTGGTTGATTTTGACCACATTTGCATATTAGCAACAGGCTGGATGTAATAACTATAAGTCTTGAGGTAGGTTTCCTTGGTATACCAATGTGAAACATAATGAATTGGATCCAATCTCCGATAATGTAGTGCAGCTACGGCATGACAACAAGGTATATCTTTAAACATCCAAGACCTACAAGTACAACTTCTATCTCTCAAATTCACTATGAAAGTATTGCCACAGCTATCCTTAACTTCAAAACCAAACTCACCATTCCACTTAAGGGTACACTTCATTGATTTTGTTATATTTTCTTGCAATACTTTTAGTGCCATTGGAGAAATATTAGTTAACCAAGTATCAACAAACTTTCTCAGTTGTCCTATTCTTCTCATCACCTTGACCCTTATTTCTTCAAGCATTGTGATTATATTCTTGTGTCTGGGCCCCAATATCCATGAATTAAAACTTTCAGCCATGTTTTTGTCAACACTGTCACAACAACTATGATACTTGAAGTACACTTTGGACCACCTTTCTATGTTATACCACAAAAGATCTTCACAAATTTTATCACCTAAAAGCTCCATATGATCCAAATTTTTTCTCAATTCTTGCTCATATGTGGATTTGGCACACTTCCAAAAACAATTTCTCCTTTCAATACCCTTCCAAACTTTGGACCAGTTAGCTAGAATATGTCTTGCACACATTCTTTGTTCTGCATTTGGCAGCAATTCTGTAATTGCATTGTCAAGAACCTTTAAGAAATAATAAATGTTATAGATTATAGTTAAAAAAGAAAATATAGTTAAAAGAAAAAATAAAGACAATTAATAACAAATGCTTTACCTTCTACATATCAGTGATAGTAGTCACTTCAGACCCATCTCCCAGCTCAAGATCATTCTTCACAAGTCGTTTAAACTATCTCCAATTGAATGTTTTTTCAACTTCAACCACTGCCCAGGATAATGGTAGCATTTGATTATTCTCATATTTACAAACAGCCACAAGTAGTTAACCTTTACAAATACCTTTCAAAAAGCAACCATCAAATCCAATACATCTCCAAGCACCAGCTTTGAATTCTTTCTTCAAAGCATCAAAGCATATATAAAATGATACAAATTATTTTTTTCCATCTTCAAAGGTTTCTTCACTAAGCTTCACCACACATGTGCTACCTGGATTGGTATTTAAAAGCTCATCTTTATAATCCAGAATCCTTTTAAACTCCTCTACATGGTCACCCATGATCTACTGCAACACAATATTCCTAGCTTTTCTTGCCACTATCCTCCCAATATATACCTCTAATTCTTTTTTCACCAAGTTTTGAAACTGAAAAACTCTAATACCAGGCTCAGATATAATCCTGTCTCTGTATCTCTCTGTCAAGTACTTTGAATTCACAAGTTTGTTTTTGGTTGTGGCATTACATATGTGGACTGGATTATACTTCTTCACCTGAAAATCTCCAGTTCTAGAATCATAGCTTCCAAACAACAACCATGGATAGCCATCAATACATTTTACTCTCACCCTTTTTGGTTCATTCACATACTTGTCTAATTCTACATGTTCTTGCACAACATACATAGTAATAGTTTTTCTAAATTTCTAAACATTTTTAAAACAAAGACCAAGCTCCCAAACTATTTTTAAATGTAGGATCAAAGACAATTCTCTTATGATTTCTTTTTGTTCTTCTTGCTTTTCTTTCTCTTCTTCCAGATTTTTCTACTTCATCATTTCCATCATTGCCATCATCACTATCTATTTAAAAGCTAACATCTACATCAGAATCAAAATATGGCTCATCTCCGGCTATTTTTCCCTCTAAAGTAGTTTTTTTGTTGGATAAAACTCATCATATCCTAAGTCAACTCTTTTTTTTTTACCTAAACTAACCCCTTCAGTTCTAGGCTCATTTTTCTTTCTTTTTTTTTTCTTCAGATCTCTTCATTTTGGCAGCTCTCTTTTCTTCCCTCAAAACTCTAACTTCATCATAAACATCACTACCATATTCATCTTCACCTTCATCAAAAAAGTCTTCATAATTTGAATTTACAGTATCATCAGATTCACTTACCCAATCAGATGGAATTATTGGCACATCTGATGCAGTAACAAAGCTAGTCCAATCCAAGTTTTGCTCATCATGAAGAGCAGCACAACAATCACTACCCAAAATATGCTCTCCACTAGAAGAAATCCCACCACCATCACTATTAAAGTTCTGTTTAATAGTAGCAGCAACACCACTACCACTACTCTTTTCAACAGTACTAGCAGAGGGTGCACTACTCAAGTCCTACACAACAGTTGCAGCAACACCACTACCCAAATTTTCCTCTACACCACCTAACTCCTCACCATTAGAATCAACAGCACCAAATACATTACACTCTCCAACACTAGTAGCAGCAACACCACTATTTAAATTTTCACTCACAAAAGCCTTTTGAGGTGTTGCAGCCTCTACCAAACCATCTTCAAACCCTAATTTTTTAGTTATCCCACAGTCTTGAATAAACTCTTTGTCAAAAGAAGTAGAAGATTCCCCACCCACATGGGAAATATATTCAATAGTAGGTGCTTTAGGGACCACGTGGGGTTCATCTACTAAATGTGACACATATAGATGAACAATATCTCTATTTTTATGTTGAGGTACAATACCCAAAATATCCCTATCACAAGTCACTTTTACTAGGTAATTACGTTTAGGAGGTCTCATATAGACAATGCACGATTCAACATTACAACCAATTTCTTTAACATACCCAACAAACTCATAGTATGAAACCTGTCAATATAGACACCAAAACAATCTGTAACAATACCTATATGGTACTTTATATGAGGCTTTTGCTGTAACCTTCCTCCATGATGAAACCTCAATATAATATATGCAAAATTCATAGGTAATCTGAAAAAAAATTTAAAAAAAGTATGATCTTTACAAAAAAATCAATTTTTACAGCATAGAAAAACCCTAAATCCAAATACAACAACTTAAACAACTTAAACAATTTACGAAAAGCCCTAAAATGAACCTGTTAGAATACTAATCGAGTTGTAGATCATATGATTTTGGGTGAAATGGAGTTGAAATTAACCTAAATTCGCGATATTTGGCAGCTGAAGTGAGAGAAATGTCGTTGAGTGAGGAAATTAGGGGTATTTGTTAGGGTTTGGTCGGGTTTTAATGATTGGGTCGGCTTTATTAGGGTTGGGTCGGGTTTTAGTAAGGGGTGGGTCGGGTTTTAGTAAATAGATTCATCAAATGACGTGGATGAATCAAAAACACTCGTGTCCAACACTACCTAGTCTTGACTTTGGATAAGATTTAGAGGGGTGAAATAAATTCAATTCAAAGTTGCTAAGGGGGGCAAATAATTGTCATACAAGTTTAGGGTCTAAAGTAAGTTTTGGCTACAAGTTTAGGGGTGTTTCGATGTATTATCTCTAAATTTTAACTTACATCTAAATTCTAACTTACATCTAGCTTTAAATTATTGCACTTTTCAAATATTTAGCCGTTGTTAAGTATTGAGAATTGTGCTGAATTTAAGTCATAATTAAGACTATTTATTCTAAACTCTTGCACTATTCACTATTTGAGGTGCCTAATCATCTCTGGCAAGAAAAAACTAGTTCATTTCTCAACATTATCAATAAAGTCATCATGCAGGGAGGCTTCAAGTATTAAATGCTGTTTGTTCTCAATTCATATATTTCAGGGATCTGCTTTTATCTTTCCATAAAGTGTGCTAAAGAAGTAGACAAGAAATGTAGAAAATAGAAATGTTAAATGCCTCTAAGAAGGCACCTAGGAGTAGAAGGATTTAATGATAGGATTCTTTGCATTTAAAGTTTATGGTAAGATTTTATTTTATTTTTTGGTCTGGACTTGATAATGGTGGTAAATACCCTTGGGCATCTTGAGATAATCTTTGTTACCCCTACATTGAGGGTGGCGCAAACTTCAGAAAACTCTCTGACATTAGTCATCTTGTTGCGCTATAAACAAACATGAATTTGGTCGCGTACAGGCAAATTAAACCTTACTTCAGTGAATAGCCCGTGAAGCACACTGAAGAGGTAACCTGACTAAGCAAGCCCCGTGCGACAAATTTGACCAAGAAAGCATCCAAGGAGTTTCAAACCTATGACCCCAAAATGGGGATCACTTGCTCAACCAACTCGGCAACCCTTAGTGGGTTGATGATGTGGTCATTATTTTTAAACATATTTGGTGTTTAGAGATTAATTCCTGTATGCGTCCTCTGAATAGTATGTCAAATGCTTTGAAACATAAAACTTATTTTACAATTACATAATTGTTTTTTCATATTGACCTGATTAGAGGTGGAGGGATTGGGGAGAGGGGAGAAGAATTTAAAAAAAAATAAGTAGGGGGGGGGGTGGGGTGGGGTGGGGGTAGAGGTGAGGAAGGGTAGTCATTGAGAAATAATATGACAGTTGAACTTTAAGGTAATACAATTTAACATACTTGAACGAACATTCTAATATGAAATGATTAGAATTAATATTTTGATATCATCCACGCATCGCACGGGTACGTATACTCGTTAGAAGTAATTATAAAGATTATAATATGAATTAGTTGTGTCAAAATATATGCTCTCCGGCTTTTAGCATTTATCTAGATTTTATTTGGATATTAATTAATGGTTATAGGAATCCATGAAATAAACCAAACCGTAATTCTCATAGTTCACATTAGGGTTCATTCAAAACATGGCTAAAACTTAAAGACAGAAGGCCACAGCAGACATTGTCTGTTTGCATCATTCACAAAATACTCTGTTATCTTTGTCACGCCCCGAGCCGAGGCCCTGGACGTGACATGCACCCAATACTATTTCTAGTACGAGCAAACGTTCTATTATAACACATGAGAATACAACCAACATGAAAGAGTATAACTAAAACAATATGAGATTGAAAAAAGATTTCTTAAAGGCAAAAAGTATTATCATCAAAGTTTATTAACACCACTTAATTTTATACAATACTAACAGTCATGATAAAGACTAGAAATTAAAAAATTTGTCTGACAACTATACCGGCATGTGAAGCCTCTAATAAGTACTAATACTGAAAGGAAAGAAAATACAAAAAAAAACATCATATCTCATCCAACTTCCTGGTAGGAAAGAGGCTCACCAATAGCAAAAGTTAGGAATCCTAATAAGGTATCTGACTGAGGACTTAAGAACCAGAACCTACATCATGAAAATGATGTAGCGCCAAAAACGGTCAATACGTGGAATGTATTGGTATGTAAAACTAAGGCTGTCAAGTGGGTCGGGCCGTGCCAACCCGAAATCGGCCCGTCAAAAATAACCGGGTTGTGGATCAGGCCTGGTCCGGGTTGGGGTTAAGTGGGCCGGGCTGGTCCGGGCTCAATAGTAACATTTATAAAAACAACCCTAACCCGGCCCACTTAACCCAACCCGATCAAACCCACCTAAACTCGGTCAAATTCGGTTAAAACATCGGTCAAACCAGGTCAAAATATAAAAAAAAAAAAAATCAATATACATCATATATACCCACCTATATACATTATAAATACGTTAAACAATATATATACACTATATATATAGTATATACTACATTAGAATTTAAAAAATATATACGCAGTTACACATATATACGCACCATTCAATATATATGTACTACTTTAAAGTTTAAATAAAATATACTACAATATATATACATTACAATATATATATATATATAGTTATATACTAATTTATAAAACATATAAACATGTATATGTTAAATATACACGTCTATAGAAGATATATACATATATATACGCACCATTCAATATATATATCCTACTTTAAATAAAATATACTACAATATATATATATATATATATATA
>NC_061122.1:215187016-215222096 GCF_002878395.1 Capsicum annuum | reverse complement strand
TACTAATTCATAAAACATATACACATGTATACGTTAAATATACACATATATTGAAGATATATACACATGTATACGCACCATTAAATGTATATGTACTACTTTAAATAAAATATACTACAATATATATACATTAATATATATATATATATATATATATATATATATATATATAGTTATATAGTTATATACTAATTTATAAAACATATACACATGTATACGTTAAATATACACATCTATAGAAAATATATACACAAATATACAAAACATATGCTACTTAATATAATAAATTAATAATACTTGGTAGTAAATTAATAATATATTAGAAGTAAGTTTTTAATTAAACTATAAATACAATTTAAATCATTAAATGAAAAAAATTACAAAGTAAGGATTAAGTAGTGAATGAATTTGGGGAATTTTATTGATTGCGAAATGATCCAAAATTTATAATTTACATGAATGAAAAATCTACAAATTATGCATCATTTTTTCCAACTCATTCATGTTAATATTAACTTTAACTTGCATAGGATAGTCGAAGTCAACGGGGGCAAAACCATGCATTGGACTTGATTCTGCTGTAATTCTCCCGTGAAGACATAATTTTTTCAAGTTTCAGCTCGTCGTTCAACTCCAGTTCCATTCCTTGGTTTATTTTTTCCGCACTAATTCAATCTCTGAGGCAAACTAGAACATTCATTGCATTGTTTCTCAATGAGTGTCGGTTGTCTCCAAGCTGCTGTCGTCCCTGACTAAAGGCACTCTCCGATGCAACGGTTGACATTGGAACATTCAAGATATCTATCTCTAGCTAATCTTGAAAGCACAGAATATTGTGTTTCATTACTCCTCCACCAATCCAATGTGTTGATCCGTCGTCTGCGATCCATAATATTTCACCTCTTCCCGATAAGTTGATGTGTAAGCTCTCTCATCAACACTATTCCAACAAGGTAAATCATAAAAGAAATCAGAAAAACCACTATGTGCCGGCCTTTTAGAAAATGATGGCTCCTCGGGAGGATGAGGAGTGACAGTTGGAGTGATATTTGTAGGTACAGCTAAATCAAATAAATCAGCATAGTGATTATATAAATTTTCTATGTATTCATTCGCATCACTCATAGCCGTTCACAAATTAGGTTGTACTTGTTCAGAATCATTGTTAGTATTTATTTCTAAGTTAGCATAAATAATAGTACTAAAGTGGCACATAGTATTATATTTCATGCACGGATTTAGCATAGCACCAAACAAATAAATAGAAGGAATCAGGAAAAAATATTTTTTATATTTAGTAAACATGGCACCAACAGCCTCTTTATAACCTTCTTTATTTTTATATTCTTTGAGAAAACTAGAAATATCGGCTATATATCCCAAAATATTACAAATAGTAGGATAATAAGCACCACAAAATTTAACCGTAGATATATAAAAAAATTTAAAAACTTAACAAGATCATTAATTATAATCCAATCAGAATCATGTAGCATGCAATCAGCAGAATCAATAAATGAACCACAATGTTGGTTAAAGGCTAGTTGTAATGCCCCAATTTTCTGAACTGGATCGCTACACGGTGCACATAATCCCAAGGGACCACAAGCTAATCCATGACTTATTTCTGTACCTATATACTGCAATATATGATGTAATAATGCGGAAAACATGAACAATAGGAAATAAGGTTCAACTGCATAGAATATCTTACCAATCATAACATCTATATGGGGTAGCAAATACCCAAAACAACTGAAATCTGAATCAAATCTGAACTAAATCTGAAAGCCTCTAAATACTGTCTGAGTAAGGAGTTGAAGGAACATGTCTCCAACTAACTCCGTCTAGCAAAAATGAACTGAAATAATAAATGAAATAAATAATATCATCCTCGAATGGATGAGGACTCACTTCAACTCTACAACTGGACTGCTACTGCTACTGTTGATTTGGAGCTCGTATCTGTGAACCTATGGTGTAACATGAAAAAAAATACCATAGCACAAATGTGTCAGTACAACTGGGAGTACTGAGTATACAGTGATTTAGGCTAAATGCAAAAGGGTTTACATGCATGAACGATGCTAATTGACTGACTGATATGAACAAAAGAGTGCAAACATCCATACGTAGTAACTGATATCGTGATTACATAATATCTGGATATGGATACTAATACATGATCTACTGATATCTATCATGACAAATACTGAAATTCTGATAAAATAGATAATTGTGTCTGAAAGTCCTGAATCTAATGGAACTATCTGTGTTCCGTTCTATAACTAAATTGATTGTATCTGAAGAACTATCTGGGTTCTTTTACTGAGACTGGGACTGAAACTGTGGGAGGTAGTTATTTGATCGACATGCCCTTAGGGTCCATACCGCACCACTGGTAAGGACAGCTGTGAGTGATCCTTAGCTGGCAGGTACTCAAAATGAGAATAGTGGGAACCCTAAACTGACAGATTAAGCCACCTCATCAACCCTATTTGACAGGTTAAGATGTCTCAACATATGCTGGCTACGTAGTTCTGGAACACAAGGATGATTACTAAGAATCACACCCTAAATTGGCAGGTGAGTTCCCATCCTTATATTTACTCAGTGCTAACTTCTACTCCTATCTGAAGAGATTGAACATGAGTTAACTGACGGTACATGGACTAAGTAACTGACTTCCATTGACTGATGGATTAGTGCTACTATCTGAGAATTAACTGAGATCATGAAATTTCTGAGGTTTCCTGAGTCACATACCCGACTGAGTTCTATAGATCATGGCTTGACTGAGATTATCGTGATAACATGACATGGATCTAGGCACACAGCTGTATTTTTCGGGAACAAGTACCCCTAAGACTCGATGGAAGGAAACTGACACACATGACTAATTTGATCGTAAGAGTAGAGTCCACAATTTATCATATCATGAGTAGGGGATTTCACACTAAGCATAGTTCTCAACATCTTATACATGGAAGGGAAATTCATACAACATGTATATACTTGCATAGCTTCAATATCATGGTCAATCCATATCACAACAACAATGCATATCACTCACTTGGAGTTCATGAGAAATCGTAAAGCATAGAGCATGGACTTGTTATTTAAGCACTATTAAATCATGGGAGATGAATTCTATCATCTAGGCATATTATCAAACACTTTGCATGCATTCTTTTAGCTTAAGTGTGTTAATGAATTCACCATATTAAGCCACATAAGGATCATGGGTTTCAACTAACAAACACATATACTTCATGAAAACACCTTTAGATATCATCTTGAAACTTAAACAACAGTCATCAACATGTATATGCTCATATCACAACAAGACAATCACAAAATATTTAAAATATGGTTCTTAAGCTCTATGAGCGAAATGAATCCATAGATGAACACTACACATACCTGACTCAAGGTTCTTGATGTTTTTTTGAACTTGAAGCATTTGAAATCCTTTGATTTTTTAAGAAGATTGAGTCTTGTTCTTGGAGATTAAATTTAGAGAGAAACCCTAGTTTTTGTTTGTGAAATAATAATGAGCAAAATGGCTGAATTCGGACTCATCTAGGTATTTATAGGCGAGTTATAAGTGACTAAAATACCCCTGTTAAAATGGCCTGGAAGTAAACTAAACGTGGCGTGTAATGACCCGACTGACGGTCCGTCAGGAACTTGACGGTCCGTCATTTCAACCATCATACGTTGACCAGAAATGGGGTTCACTAGATAAGAGTTGACGGCCTGGATGATGGTCCATCAAAAATCTGATGGTCCGTCAACTCGACCATCAATCCTTATCCAGAACGTGGCCCTACTGCCTTGGCTGTGACGGTCCGTCACTTGTTTGGCGGTCCGTCAACTTGGACGTCGCACCTGGGCATTTCTGTTAGTTTTGAGTAAAACATCCATAACTTCCTCGTCTGGTGTCGGATTTGGACAAAATTGGTATTGTTAGAAATCTAACTCAATTTATCATGTGATAGAAAGTAGAAATCTCAAAAATACCATGGGTACAAAAATAGATTTGTATTTCAAAGCAAGTACTAGCATCCTTAAGATGATTTCTAGCTAGGAACAAGTACGGGTATTACAATATTTCCTCCTTGAGAACATTCGTCGTCGAATGAGAGTGACTAAGAGGGAAAATAATAAATGAACATGAACTGAACATGAGTTACTGAGACATGACTTCATGACTGACATGCTAAATATACTGAACTCATGTACATCTGATTTATGGCTAACTGGTACAAAAATGTGTGACTGAGTGTTCTGATAAACTGAGTTTATTAAGATGAGAATGCATAGCTGATGCATGATTTTATAACTGAACTGATACATGAATGCATGATAGAGTATGAAATGGTAGTAGATACCACGTTTATAATGGGAACATAAATATGAAACTGAATAAGCTTAAGGCAAACTATTACCTTGAGCTTGATCTAAATCGGCAGAGAAGAGGTAAGGATACTTGGTACATCTTCTTCTGCTTCTGCTTCCCAAGTAGCTCCCTCAACGGACTGATTTCACCAAAGAACCTTAACTAGAGAGACCTCTTTGTTCCTCAATCTAAGAGTCTGATAGTCTAAGATTTTGATTGGACTCTCTTTATAAGAGAGACTGTTCTGAACATCAATGCTTTAAATAGGGACTACAAATACTAGGTCACCTACGCACTTCTTAAGAAAGGATACATGAAAGACCAGATGAACTGAGGCTAAATCTGAAGGCAATTTGAGCTCATAAGCTACCTTGCCTAAACGACTGAGAATCCTGAAGGGACCGACATAGCGGGATTGAGTTTTCCTTTCTGGCCGAACCTCTTCATTCCCTTCATGGGAGAGATCTTGAGATAGATATAGTCATCAACCTCGAACTCAAGATCCTTTCTAAGAACATCAGCATAAGAATTTTGTCGGCTCTGAGTAGCCTGGAGTCTCTCTCTGATAAACTAAAATTTCTCTAAGGCATCGAAAACCAAGTTAAGACCTATGACTGAGGCCTCACTAATTTTAAACCAACTAATTGGAGATATACACCTCCTACTATAGAGATCTTTGAATGGAGCCATTTTAATACTGGAATGGTAGCTATTGTTGTATGCAAACTCAATCAAAGGCAAGTGTTCATCCCAACTTCCTTTGAAATCAATTGCACACGCCCTTAGCATATCTTGAGGAGTATGAATGGTCCTTTTTGCTTGATGATCTTTCTGAGGATGAAAGGGTGTACTGAGATGGATTTGGGTTCCAAGACCCTTTTGGAATGCTTTCCAGAAGTGAGAGGTGAACTAGGTACCTCTGTCTGAAATAATAGATAATGGATCACCATGTAATCTAACCAACTCCTTGATATAGAGTTTGGTGTAATCCTAGGCTGAATAAGAGGTATAAACTGGAAGAAAATGAGCTGACTTGGTTATCCTATCTACAATAACCCAAATTGAATCGTTCTGATGATGAGTTCGAGGCAAACCCATCACGAAGTCTATGTTCACTTCTTCCCACTTCTAAGTAGGAATAGTGAACTCCTGCATAGGTCCACTAGGCTTCTGATGCTCTATCTTAACTTGCTGACATGTAAAGCACTTATATAGAAACTCTATAACATCTCTCTTCATCCCACTCCACCAATAGATTTCCCATAGGTTGCGATACATCTTAGTGGCCCTGATATGAATAGAGTATCGCGCACCATGCGCTTCTACAAGAATTCATTACTTTAAGTCATCTATACCTGGAATGTACAAACGACCCTGACAATGAAGAACCCCATCTCCCCCTTAGGAGAAAACCTCTACTCTCTGATTTTGAACTGACTCTTTTAGCTTGACAAGGCTAGGATCCCTGTCTTTCTTTTCTTTCACCTCAGAAACTAGAGATGACTCTGAACTACTCTGAACACATACACCACCCTCCAAAGAATCGACTAAGCAAACACCTAGTCTGGCGAGCTGATGGATTTCCTAAGCTATCTTCTTCTTGTTGTCCTCGACGTGAGAAACACTACCCATGGAGAGTCTACTGAGAGCGTCGGCCTTAACTTTGGCCTTTCTCAGATGGTAAAAGACGCTCATGTCATGATCTTTCAAAAGCTCTAGTCATCTTCTCTAACGAAGATTGAGATCTTTCTGAGAAAAGACATACTAGTAAGGACAGCTGTGAGTGACCCTTAGCTGATAGGTACTCAAAATGAGAATGGTGGAAACCCTAAACTGACGGATTAATCCACCTCATCAACCCTAATCTGACAGGTTAAGATGTCTCAACCTATGTTGGCTACGTAGTTCTGGAACATAAGGATGATTCCTAAGAATCACATCCTAAAATGGTAGGTGATTTCCCATCCTTGGGTTCACTCGGGGCTAACTTATACTCCCATTTGAAGAGACTAAATGTGATTTAACTGATGGTACATGGACTGCGTAACTAACTTCCGTTGACTGGTGGATTAGTGCTACTATCTGAGAATTAATTGAGATCATGAAATTTTTGAGGTTTCCTAAGTCACATGCCCGACTGAGTTCTATAGATCATGGATTGACTGATAATATCATGATAACATGACATCGCTCTAGGCACACAACTATATTTTTTGGGTACAAGTACCCCCAGGACTCGATGGAAGGAAACTGACACACATGATTGACTTGATCATAAGAGTAGAATCCACAATTTACCATATCAATAGTAGGGGATTTCACACTAAGCATAGTTATCAACATTTTATACATAGAAGGGAAATTCATACAACATGTATATACTTGCATAGCTTCAATATCATGGTCAATCCATATCACAACAATAACGCATATCACTCACATAGAATTCATGGGAAATCGTAAAGCATAGAGCATGGACTTGTCATTTAAGCACTATTAAATCATGGGACATGAATTCTATCATCTATGCATATTATCAAACACTTTGCATGCATTTTTTTAGCTTAAGTGTGTTCATGAATTTCACCATATTAAGCCACATAAGGATCATGGGTTTCAACTAACAAACACATATACTTCATGAAAACACCTTTAGATATCATCTTGAAACTTAAACAACAATCATCAATATGTACATGCTCATATCACAACAAGACAATCACAAAATATTTAAAATATGGTTCTTGAGCTCTATGAACGAAATGGATCCATAGATGAATACTATGCATACCTGACTCAAGGTTCTTGATGTTTTTTGAACTTGAAGGATTTGAAATCCTTTGATTTTTGAAGAAGATTGGGTCTGGTTCTTGGAGATTAAATTTAGAGAGAAACCCTAGTTTTTGTTTGTGAAATAATAATGAGCAAAATGGTTGAATTCAGACTCATCTGGGTATATATAGGCGAGTGATAAGTGACCAAAATACCCCTGTTAAAACGTCTTAGAAGTAAAATGAACATCGCGTGTGACAACCCGACTGAAGGTCGTCAGAAACTTGAAGGTCCATAATTTTGACCGTCCTACGTGGACCAGAAATGTGGTTCACTGGATAAGAGTTGACGGCCAGGATGACGGTCCGTCAAAAATCTGACAGTCCGTCAACTTGTCCGTCAATCCTTATCGAGAACGTGGCCCTACTGCCTTGGCTGTGATGATCAAAGTGGCGGTTCGTCACTTGTTTGGCGGTCCATCAACTTGGACGTTGTACTTGGGCGTTTCGGTCAGTTCTGAGTAAAACATCCATAACTTCCTCGCCTGGTGTCGGATTTGGACAAAATTGGTATCGTTAGAAAGCTAACTCAATTTCTCACGTGATAGAAAGTAGAAATCACAAAAATACCATTGGTACAAAAATATATTTGTATTTCAAAGCAATTACTAGATCCTTAAGATGATTTCTAGCTAGGAATAAGCACGGGTATTACACTAGTGTAATAGGAACTCTATATTTATAACAAGTTTTAAAAAATCATACGTAGAATTTCATCTAATATCAATTTCCTCAGGCATCAATATCAGTGTAAGTCCATTTTCTTGACATTTAACTTTAAATTCTCTAATTCTCGATCTACGATTATTTCCTTGAATAAAACCAACAGCAAGACGAATTTTTTCAATATAAAGCTCAAAAAGTTCAAACCATCTTTTACAATTAAATTATATATATGACATGCACACTTAATATGAAAAATTTCAGGCAACGGTGGAGATAACTTAAATTTTAATTTTTTTATAGCAGTGTTGTTATTAGAAACATTATCAAAAGAAATACATAAGATTTTATTTTCTATACCATAAAATCCGACAACTTTAACAATAGAATCAGCAATAAAATCTCCAGTATGTTTACGATCTTCATCATATAAAAAAGCAAGAATACATTTTTGCATCACAAAATTACTATCCATCCAGTGACAAGTAACGGTTAAATAATTATTTTTATTTACAGCACAACTAAGATCAGAAGTTAGGGACAATCTACATTGAATATTTTTTAACAATGTTGATAAATAAAAATAATATTCTGAATGATGTCTAAAAATATTGGCCCTACAAGTACTTCTAGGAATACCATTAAACATAGGATTATAAATTGCTTGAATATAATGAATAAAGGCATCAGAAGAAGGAAAACTAAAAGGTAAACAACCCACAGCTACCATTTTAGCTATTTCTTCTGGGTCCCTCAATTTATTATACTTCTTCATTACCTGATCGGTTGCTGAGTCCATTTTAGTTTGCATTGGCCCCACCACCTCGTGCAATTTTTAACTCTCTTTCATCAGCATCACCTATATGTCTCATTAACGTACCCATACTCCTTTGCTTGCCTCCGCTTTTATGCTTATATATTTGTTGACAAATATTGAATTGCACCTCAGTATTTGATATACGTTCAAAAAATTACCATGAAATACTAGTTGTTTTACGAGGTATTGGGGCACGGGGAGGACGGGAAGGGAGATTAACTGATTCAGATCTAACGTTAGCATTTCCTACAATGGGTGTCTCACCAATATTTTGATCCTCTTCATCTAAATTAACCGTATCTACTTCATTTTCTTCTTCTATACTGTAATTTTCCTGAGCTTCTACATAATCAATATCGTGAGCACCTACACCTATTTCTTCCTGAAAAGTGTACCAAGTGGTATCGGAGGCGAAGGCACACGGGTATATCTACTACTTGAAGTACCTCTACCGCTAGTAATTCGGTTTTTACTACCACTACCTCTTCCGGGACAAAAAAAATTAACACCTTTAGTAGCAAGGTTTCTTAATTTATCCATAGTATAAATTAAATTAAACTAAAAAAATTCAAAATACACAAATATAATAAAATTAAATATTCAACAATTAATACAATAAATAAAAATTAAACGTAAGAGATGGAACGACAATACTAAATTTTGAAAGTATTCGAAGGTTGCGACTTTAGAAACTTCCACTCGTACTTTGTAAATGTAAAATTAAAAAATTAAAGTGAGCACTTTAGGAAATTAAATATATTGAATATTTGAGAATTGAGAATTGAGATTTGAGAGAGAATGAGATTTGAGAGAGTGAAACTTGTGTCAAAAATGATTTGGAGGTTAGGGTATTTATAGAATTTTTTTTTGGATTAAAAAATTATTTCAAAAGTAAAAATATTTTTTTTTATTAATGGGCCCAAACTAGTCGTTTGGACCCAAAAACGACAATATAGCCATTGGGCCAACGACTAGTTTGGCCCAGAATCCAAAATTAAAAAAAAAATATTAATTTGGGCTGGGCCGAACCGATTAACCAGTGGGTCGGGCCGGTTAATCGGCGGACCTAGATCGGGCTTGGTCCGGGCCGGATTAATCGAGCCCAAATAAAAAAAAGCCAGCCCGGTACCCGAAACCCTAAAACCCTTGGGATTATCGGGCTGGGTCAAACTGGGCTGGTTTCTTTAGGTGGGCCGGTTCGGGCCGGGTCAGCCCGGTCCACTTGACATCCTTATGTAAAACCATTGCAAAAAGATAGTACAACAAGAGATTAGAAGTAACAATAAAATTCAAATATAAGTGAATAGATCTGGAAAGGAACAAGAATGTAAACTAAATTTATAATTGACCAAGTAAAGTAGATTTAAATTATTTTGATTATTTGTGAGAGAAAGTAGTAAACCGTCATAAACCACCATGTGAGTGCAAGGAGTCTAAGCCGCCCCAATCAGGTAAGCCATCTTATATCTTGTCGGGAATAGGACGTGACATAAATTTGCTAGCGAGTATCCATGGCTAGCCCTTTTTTGGGACACATGAAAGAAAAAGAGAGTATCCGACTTGCGGAATGATCTCTATTCTATGTCGGCAAACATAGTTTCGGGCATTTGTCGTTTAAACGTATACCTTCACGGTTAGCAACTCCCTTATGCTCATGATGTTATCTTATTTATTAGTTCTTGAAAAATGTTAGCCCTGTCAGGATCATACTCATGGTTTAACCATTTTAGGCTCGCGTACATATGTTTGCCATTTAAGGCTAATAATTATGAATTTGTCCTTTAGAACTCACGCTTGAAAAATCAACCTCTTTGGTATCATGCCTCATGAATTATTATAGTTATTGAGCATTTGGAGTGTCATGAATAGTAAAGTGTTGGTACATTATAACAATATTTCATCTACAGCTTCCACCGCACTTAATGAAACTAATAAGCAACTTGAAGGGTTCTAGTTGAGGTTTGGAATTCATATCTAAAAGTTGGAGTTCCTAGTTATGATGTCTAATCAAAACTAATTAAAATTTTATATACTTTAGTTTAAGAACTCCAAGAATTTTATGTTAAAGATCACAAAACGAATGTACCACTTAACTGTTTGGTTGGTGAGAATGGAAGAGACTAGCTACAACGGAGAGACTTCAGAGATTTTGAATAAATTTACCACTTGATTGTGTATTCTATGTCATAGATAATGAATCTTTTGATCATCGATTCTTTCTTTGTTTTTTCTAATTATGTTACAGGGTATGTGTAGAAGAATATTGGCCTGGTTAGAGTACATATAAATACGGGAAGATGGTAAAACAAACTCTAACGGACATGCCTTTGGGCTAAGAATAAATCCAGCAGAGGTGCAGTAGTTAGCTGCGTGTTTTTGATGGTAATGTATGTCATCATATGGTGAGGAACAAGATCAATTTACAGGTTGGTCATTTCCCCTATGACAAAGTCTGTCGAAAAATTGTAATTCGTGTTTATAACGACAGAGTAGTGACAAAACTGCAAGCTGCCTTGCACGGTTTAAATGGAATACCTTGAAAAGGATACTGCTCTAACTTACTGTGTAGTGTCTTTATTTAATAGTAGAGTAGGAAAAATTGGAATTGTTGAGGTAACAATATATTGTCTGAATGTTGCAGCGAGAGAAGTAGTGGTCTGTAGTGTTCTAGTTTTGTAATTATGCACTAGGAAAAAGTAAAGAAGCATATTATAACTACAAGGCTGGGGGAATTGGATCAAATATGGACAACCTGAAGCTGGACACTGTACAGAAAACACGTTATAGACAGAGATGCAATCACGCAACAGAAACAAAATTAAGTCCAAGAAAGAGTAGATATGCTTAGAAGTTCAAAAAGAGCTGAAGATGTCTTTTTTTGATCAACAGATTATGTAATTAAATCTTTTGTTGAGGCCTCACTTCTCTTAAAGAATAGGTGCTCTCTAGGTGTAATCGCTTGACTTTGAAACTATAATCTTTCACATTATTAGAATTCACAAAATTTTGAAAAGGAGTTATCCGAAAACATTCCAACAACTTACTTTAACAATGCAATTTCACAAATAAAGCTGTAGAAGTTCCTTTAATCTTAAATAGCTTGGGAGTGATTTGAATTGGATAATAGTAAAATGTCCAGAAACAAAAGTAATGAATGATTCTACATACCTCTTAAAAATTGAAAGACCTTGAGATCGGAAGACAAAATTTGAACTTGATTCTCAACTAATTCTCCTGTGTTTCTTAGAGTTATAATTGAGAGGAGGAACATGGATATTTGACGATGGAGAACTTATTAAAACTGATTCGAAAAGTGAATCTTTTTATCGTGTAAACTTGAGGAAAAGGGGAGGACTTGTTTAACGCACAAAACTGATGGAAAAAAAAGGGGATTTTTCAGCATAACGCCTCTGCTATTAAAAAAAAGTAGCGCTTGAAGCTTGAAGAATGAGGGTTTAATCAATTAGGATAAATTAAAAAGTAAAAGACAAAATTGCCCTTAAAGGGACTTGGCAAATTAATGAGCAATGGCTCTTTGCTAGCTGACTTCTTTATTCTCTTGCACTACTGCTATGTTGCAGCAGTGAAATATAGTTTTATGCCCCTATAACATTACGAATAATTTAAATTTTATTTTCGACTAAATTTGAAGTACGACAAGCTCAATTATGCAGCCACAACACCTCAACTTACAATAATGACTTAAAACTAACACGTGAGGAGTAACAATCTTAGTTATGAAGAAGCTTCCCGAATGAGAATTCTTTCCAAAACATGGCTACAAGCCTAGTGTACTCTTCCAAACTTAAAATTCAAATTTTACTTTATTATTTTTGAAGGTGCAAAAATAGTGAATGCAGTAACGGAGAGATATAGGGATGCCAAAATCCCTATTGACGTGTTTGAAGTCTCAACGAGTTTAGGAATTAAGTCTAGGATTGATAAGTGGCTTGAGATCGCTCTTCAGAAAGGTGTAAAAGATACAGTGTGCGAAAATTATCGATTATGCCCTTTTCCTATTATCAAAGTCTTGGCAGGAAAACATTTGAGAGAATTGGTTGTAAGTCATTATGACATGATGGATGTTTAGCCGTGTGACAAACTATCATTCTCTGAGAAAATTTTCTCTATCTTGTGTATGTTTAGATGAAAACATTCTTCAAACTCTACTCAGTAGCTGTCTCTTTCATCCTTGAGAGTTTCGGGGATTGTGAAAGATTGAGCTTTGGAATCTTCAAAAGATCAAGTCAATTTCCATAATGGCAATTGGAAAGGGACGTTTTAAAATTCAAGTACCAACTGTTGAACACTTGTCTTATTCTGATTGTAGTTATTATTCATCGGGAAACTTGGATGTTGAATGTCAGGAAATCTCTACAGCTAAAACATGTGGGGATATCGAATGGATTTCTCAATAACCTTATTTCTACATCTCAATCCCTGAAAGTCTTGAAGATTTTATATTGTTGGCACATAACAGATATTGATTCTTCAAATTTGGTATCATTTGAGTATATTGGAAATCAAATTCCTAAACTTAAAATGGCAAGTGAGTCTATTGAAGCACTCAAAAATTGTTCTTAACAGCTGCATGATTTTGAATGCATGGTTTTGTAAGTTGAGAAAGTTTCTATCAAATTTGACCTCTTGATCTCAAGTTACCATTATTTTTGACAAATGCGATGATATCAACATCAAAGATTTGCTACTACACCACAAAGGTACTACCCCCAAAGTGGACATTCTAAGTGTCCACTTCAGATCAACTGTGGAGTGCCCAACATTTGTAGATGCTTTGTTGTGTAGTTTTCATCCTAGGAGACTTAATCCATCATCAACTGATGAAACGACTAAATGTTTCATCGATTGTTTAATGGATATAAAGAGTGCGAGTCATTCTTCTTCTCAAAGAAGCGAGTCTTGGCATAGTCAGTTGAAAAATATAAAAGCTTTTGATGGAAATAATCAACCGCTGCATCTCAGAAGTGGGAAGCTGGCAATAAGAACCATTGAGAAGAGGAAGATGAAGAGGAAGGGACTTTATTTTTATTAGATTGGTCTGTTGTTAATTTATTACTATTTCAGTTCTAAACTTTATTAATTTGTTCGTGAGTATAGATTCTTTTTTAGATCTAGCTTTAAAATTATGCTGAATTTGAGTTATAAGTTCTAGAACTTGATAATTGTTTTTCCTGTGTCTTTTTTCATATGTTTCAATATCCTGTTAAATGATGAAAATTGAAAAATATGACATGAAACAGGCAACTCTATTAAATGAAAATTGAAATCTTTTTATAGAAAGAGAAGATTTCTTATAAATCCACCTAGTGTAGGTTGGCATTCACCGAGCTGAATATTTGAGATATTAGAACAACTATGAACTACTTCCTCCGTCTATCTTTACTTGTCACTTTTCTATTTTGGGATGTTAAACAATATTTGTACAGTTTATAAAACTAATGGATAATTTTGTACACTTTTTTATGTAGACACGTAATTTTGTCCCTCCCCCAAATCATTTTTTACCATTATTTATCTCGTCTTACTACGTACCTTCACCCATGTGATAATTTCCCACTAGAACACAAAATAATAAACCCCTAACAAACTCAATCACCAATATTCTTTTAATAACAAAAATTAACCACTCCCCTGAAAAAATTTTGACAACATATCACCACCCCACCCCACCCCTACCCCACCTATACCCCTAGGTTGCCCCCCTCTCTCACGATTTTAATATACACACACACTCACTGGAAAAGAGATACGCATACAGGCCTCACACATAATTCACACACTACACTCACTGATAAAATACACCCACACAGTAACACACCTCATGATACAGATACTCTCAACATCTCACAGTACCACACACACAGAAAGAGACATGGATTTCCTCTAATTCATTGAAATTCCCACGTCTATCACACAATACTGAGCTCATATATGCACACACACAATATTCACGCACACACACAACTTCTACACAGTGAGAAATACACACACAAAAATGGGAAAGGGAGAATGGTGTGAGAATCAATAAATATGGGGAGATAGAGATCAGAAACAGAGAAAATTGAGAGAGAGAGAAGAAAAAACAAAGAGTTTTGAGAGGGAGGAGAGTCGAGGCTTGAACTGAAAAGGAGAAATTCATAGCTGTTGAATTTTTCGGCGAGTTTCTCGCCGGAAATCGCTGAGTATACAAGCAAACCAGTCACCGCCGACCTGTTTCCTATTTTTTGATCAGGAACTCACCAAAAATTGACTCCACCAGCTGAAGATCGACAAAACCCAACTAAAATCCAATAGCGGCGGCCCCATTTTCGTTTTCGTTCTGGCAAAGTTCATCGAAAATCGTGAAGGGTTTCTCATTTTTTTTTCATAATTTGTCTTTGTTTGCTCGTCTTTTGCTTGGGTTTAAATCTGTCCGGGTTGTTATTTCTTGATATAAAGTTGATTTAGCTCGTGTTTGAGGCTTTGTCGTCTGAGGATTCTGGATTGGGGCTTTCATGAACTCATTATTATCAGCAACCAGTATTGAGGTCCAAATTCTCAACTCTATTTATTTTTCTTATTAAAGTAATGTGGTTAATGATATGATTTATTGGTGACATGACTTTTGATTGTGTGGTTGAGCAATGCTAATTGTTGTGGTTTGATTGATTGATAGAAATTGATTAATTAGTCGAGAACAACTTGAACTCAATTGGGAATAAATTAGGATGGGAATTGAAAATTGTTAAAAGTGAATATTGGTTTGTTTGGTTCATTGTTGATTGTTTAACTTGGAATAGATATCGATTTTTTCTAATATCAATAATATCATATTTAGGCCGATAATTGATAGGCAAATGTAAGTTGGGTAGGCAAAGTTCAGGACTCGTGGTTTTGTTGAATGTTTGAAATTTTGTTGAATAGTTTGATTTTCTCACACTGAGAAAATGTATTCACTTAGCCGGAGAATGCCCCAAGGCCATTTGTACTTATTCACTGGGGAATGTCCCCAAGTATCTTGTACCCGAAGGACGTTCGTGATGAAGGCTCGAGTCTTCGGGTAGAGCCTAGTCTAGGATTAGTTTAGAATAGGATTTATATTTTCGCATTTTTCTATTTTTGGGACTGTATAATTCGGACTGGACATTATTTTGGTTTTGAGTTTTGTTTGATTTGTTTGTTTTCTTGGTTTGTGTGTTATGTTTGGTTTATTTACTTTATAGTGTTAAATTAGCTAATATACTTCCCGAAGCGACCGTGGTCGAACCATGGGATCGAGGGGTGTGTAACACCTTCCCCTCGGTCAATAGAATTTCTTAACCAGAATCTCTGTTTGCAAATCAGTTTTAAAGAGTCAAAAATTGTTTCGGAAAAATGATTTTCAAAGGTGACTTAGCATAGCCAATTTTGCCAAGTGTTGACTCTGAGTTTTGAATATAAACAATCCTTTTCAAAATAAATTTTATATTTTGTCACTTAATAGTAAAAATACTTTCGAACCTAAAATAAAATCTTTTTGGTTAAAAACGGGTGTGACAGCTCTGGCGACTTTTCAAAATTCGAGCTTAGTTTTGAGTTGTATCTGCTTAGTTTGATACTGTAGGTGTATAAATAATTTATTTGTGTTATTGTTTTACCATTGTTGGATGCCTACGTGCTCTTTGTTTACAGTCTTTTTTTATGTGTCACTATTTTATATCTGGCATCATTTGCATAACCCGAGTCATTTCTTTTGCAACAAGTCTCGGAGTACACATCGTGTACACAAACTCTAGTTGAGTCACCTTTATTTTAGGAGGGGGAGCGTCGGACATATAGAGTGGGTGGAAAGCTCTCACAGCCACTATCGACCATACGCTCCCCGAACAACATTCTTAGTGAACCCCAGCCCAGGTCATCCTTTAGGTCATGCTTATCTGCATCATATTGAGACCTAGCAGGACCCACTTGATCCTTTGTAGGAGAATCATCCTTAAAGTATCCCTACGTGCTAATTGTTGCAAATCTGAGGGTAACAGGGTCATTTAACGGACTGATTTGGGGAAAGCATATGCTAGAACTAAAAGAGCGTGTGTTTAGGCAAGAAAAAAAAGAAGAAGAGTTTCATAGTTGTTTAGAGTTTTTATAGCTTTTATTTTTTATAATCCAAAAAATCAAAAAGAGTTTTACCTTTTACACTCATTGTCAAAAATAAAAATATCAAAAAGATTTCCCTTTGTCTTCTTTAGCAAACATTCATAATTCAAAAATTAAAAAAAAATTAATAGGAGTTTTTTATAAAAAAAAAAAAAAAAATTAAAAATGATAGAAGTTTTGTACATTTCATATAACGAAAATACCAAAAAAAAAAATTCTTTCATAATTGTTGGTGTCATTTTATGTGAAGTGTCAAAATTGAAAACTCAAAAAAAGATTTTATTGATGTTTATCGTCTGTTTGTGCTCGTGTCTCTTAAGTCAGGGTTCAGTCATTTGTTTAATCTTTAATTATCCAATCTGGATGAACTACGCACACCCGATTCTCCTCTCTTGGGAGTGAGATACGTAGGCAGCCCTTCTAGGGTTCGGTGATCTTATTTTAAAAAATTCAAAAAGATTTTCTTCACTCTTCATTTAGAGTAGGTTTCATATACATCTTTAAAAAGAAAACAAAAAAAAAATTCTTTAGTAGTTTCAAGTTTCATTTCTTGCATGAAATTCAAAATTGAAAACCCAAAAAGATTTTTCTTTCGTAATCATAGGTTTCATTTTGTATAGGAGACTGAAAAATTTAAAAAGATTTTAGTCAATTATTTGGACAATTTGTTATTTACTTTTCTTCTTAAAGTTTTAAGAAAAGAGAAAAAGAAAAAGAGTTTGATCGGCCATGTTGTGTCAAAACTTCATGAACTCTACACACCTGATTTGCCTCTCTAGGGAGTGAGATACATAGGCACCCTTCTTGGGTTCGGTGATCTTTTCATAAGAAAAAAATGAGAAAAAAAGATTTTAAAGAAATGTTGAACTCTAATGCATTTGTTATCTCTTATTTAGTTAGTTTAAGGTGGTTGGTTTGTGGTATTTTGGCTGGTCCCCCATATTGCACCAAGTCGAAGAGAAAGTTTTGTCGAACAAGGATACTAAGGTTGTTGTCACTAATCAAATAGGGAGTTCAGGGAATGAGAATTTGGGAGCTAATGAAGAAATTTGGAAATTAAGGCAACAAATGATAGAAATGCATCGAGCTTGGGCTAACGGGTTGCCACCTCCTCTATTTCCCACCGATAATTTGGAATATCTTTCTAGCTTGCCTCCCATGTCACATGCATAATTTACTATTTTATTTGACATTCCACAACATAAATTAGGGTCTACTCCGAGGAAACACTATCCAAACACTTCCACTATTCATTTCATCACTCCTCAACACAAATTTACCACATGCTCGGCTCTACTTGCGGTTCCTATTTTTGCAGTCCCCCCTCCCCACACATGAGGCTCCTAATTCTGAGGGTCATCCAATGGTTATGCTTCCCTACTCTATAGGAGAGCATGTATTAAATGTTTCTGGTGATCAGCATTA
Organism: Capsicum annuum; assembly: GCF_002878395.1. Classification (NCBI taxonomy): domain Eukaryota; kingdom Viridiplantae; phylum Streptophyta; class Magnoliopsida; order Solanales; family Solanaceae; genus Capsicum; species Capsicum annuum. Next base: position 215,203,822 of record NC_061122.1, on the reverse strand, counting down.
TGCTCCCGATCCCACATTTAAGTCGATTGGGCCTTATGGCTACACTCAACTGCCTGAATTTTCTCTTAACACTGAGAAGCCTGTTATGACAGAAGAACAAGAGGAAATGACCAAAAAATTAAGAAGTTTGAAACTAGCTATGAAGAACTTCCAAAGACTTGGGGGTTACAAAAGTGTCTCGTATAAAGATTTGTGCATGTTTCCAGGTGTTAATATCTCTCTTGCACTTAAAATGCCAAAGTTTGAGAAATATGACGAACATGGGGACCCATTGGAATATTTAAGCCGTTATAGTAACCAACTAAGGGGCGCTGGAAGGAAGAAAGAATTATTCATGGCTTATTTCGGTGAAAGTCTTTCAGGTCTAGCTTCAGAATAATTTGTTGATCAAGACATCGACAAGTGGAATAGTTGGGATGACCTAGCTAATGAATTTGTGCAATAATTCCAATATAATTTGGAGTTGATTCCTGATGAGAAATCCCTAACTAATACGAAGAAAAAGAAGAAGAAGAAGAGGAAGAACACTGAATGTTTCAGGGAGTATGTGATTAGATGGCGTGAACAAGCTGCTAGGGTGAAACCGCCAAAAAAAGAAAGCAAGATAGTGGAGGTGTTTATTCAAGAGCATGATGAAACATATTATCAACACTTGTTATCTGCATTAGGAAAGCCATTTATTGAGGTCCTCAAAATATGGGAGATGGTATAGAATGGAATTAAGACTGGTCGTATTGTGAACTCTGCAACATTGAAACCAACTACTCAAGAAACTCAAAAGGATTCTGGAAATGCTAGAGGGAAGAAGAATGAGGAAGATGTAGCTGCAATTGTAGTTGGACAACGACATGATCAAGAAAACCATGTCGTCTTTACCCTCAGGCTCAAACCTAAGTTCATGCCCAAGCTCTACAGAATCACTCCCAAAATCCACTATACTTCATTCCCCCATCTCCATATCTAGTGTATAATGTACAAGCACATGTTCAAACCCCATCTTACCCACAATGGCATGCACCAACTCCTCAGAGTTGTCCTCCAACTCCACAAACATACCAAAGCCCTTTTAGGCCTATTTTTTTATCCAAGACAAATAATAAAATGAGTAAGAAGTCGGGGGATAGCTTCACATCAATTGGAAAGTCACATGCTAGTTTATTCCAGAGATTGGTATGGTGGGGCATGATCACTCCTCTCCTTGGGTTTACTCCTAATCCACATTCAAGAAGTTTTGATCCTAATGTACGATGTGCATATCATTCTGATATTCAGGGTCACAATTTTGAAGATTGTCGTGTTTTAAAGAGAGAAATAGAAAAGACAATTCAAGATAAGTCGATTATGGTGTAGAACATTAATGGTGTTGAAAGCTCTAATTATGCTGATGTGCAAACCAGTGGCTAAGATGTTAGGCTCAGCAAATGAGAAGTCACTCCTCTCCTTACAAGAAAAGGTTTTGGTAACTGTTTTTGTTTTCTTTTCTGTTATCCGAATTATTTCAGGATTGAAGTTCGGGATCTATCTTGTTTTGTCTCTTTGTCGTTTATGTTCAAACCCTTCTATCATTCATGAAGTGTCTTTTTTTCCTTTGTGTTGTAAATATGTGTTGCTTGTTTATTTTATTTTACATATACATTTTATGTTAGTTCTAGTGATATGACATGCTGTAGGAATTTTTATCTAGATCTTAAAATTCGGTTTAATCATGAAACATTGAATCAGAGGGCTAAAGCTAGAGCCAAAAAAACATCTGAGAAATCGGTAGAGTATTGAGACATTTGGTGACCACGTTGAGGCCTTCTTTCAAAATTAAGGCAATTATTTGAGAATCACAAGAATAACTTGGTCATCAATTGAAAAGTATTGCTCAATTAGGTCAAATAGTGGACGTGTGATCCCTATATCCAGAAAAACAGGAAGATAATCAACTCTATAGATTCATGAGTCCTTCAGCATGAGGAATGTACAACAAAAGTGGAGTGGTATGTTGAACAAAGTGCAAGAGTAGTGACGCACAAATTCAGTTAAAGTTAGTGCTGTAAAAATGTCACGAATGACATCTTTCAGTTTCACATTGCATGATATGTACTTGCATTTTCAAGGGTTGATATGATGGAGACATTTCATTCTGGTATCCAAATATTGTGTTATCCTTTGTGAACCCCGTTTGTTCTTTAGTTCTATTTTCCTTCATACCCCTCTTTTGAAATCAAGATAAGAGTCAGCAAAGTTCAAAACGAAAGTGTCGAGCAACAGAAAAAATGTGCCAAAAAGAAAGAAAAAGAAGAGTGTCAAGAAAAATAAAGCTAGAAAAAGTTTTAAAAAAAAAGTCAGAAAAAAAGAGGAGAAGAAATCAGAATCAAGTAAAAGAGCGAGCTGTCAGAACTACGCATGACCTGATTCTTCTCTCTCGGGGGTGAGATACGTAATGTGCCCTACTTTGGGCTCGGTATAACCAAATAAACAATTTAGAGTTACCTAGTCAAATGAAACTGGGCATAAGTTAATTTTTATTGTTTGAGTCGATTCTAAAAGTTGTAAGTCCCACCCCACTTCAAGTGTCGTTTGGGCCTCATGTCGTCCTTTTCTTCTAACCTTATTCAAAAGCCGAGTTATAACCAAAGAAAGAACTTTATATCAATCTTTGAGAATGATAAGGCTTAATATGCAATGTATATGATAATGCATTTTGGGAACTACTCGTCTTCCTCAGCATAAAGAATCAGGAGAAAAATAAAATGAGAGATTCTTATTGGTGAAAACTCTCATGGGCACCGTAAGATAATGGTAATTTGAGAGAGATAAAAATGAGAGAGTCTTATCAATGAAAACCCTTACAGGCACTGTAAGACAATGGTGAGTTGAGAGGAATGAAAATAAGAGTCTCATTGGTGAAAAATCCTCACAGACACCATAAGGCAATGATGAGCTGAGAAAAAGAAAATGAGAGAGGCTTGTTGGTGAAAACTCTTCAAGGCGCCACTAGCCGAATGATGTCTTAAATATAATTGACATAAGGAAGCAACTTAGTTTCAAGAAAATTAACTCAACAACAATTGGTAGAAAGTTTGGATGGAAAGATCAGACAGCTTAATCCAAAATGCATGGCATAATCATTAGAGTTGACTGTCATTTTTAGATAAATTTTTTGTTTCTTTGTTTTAAATGGGGACATTCATTGACTTTTCTTTCTTATCTTTATTTTTATTTTATTTTCTTGAGTCAGTTATTCAAATAAAAAAATCATTGTCATTTTTTATCTTGTCTTTGAGTCAAGTCCATGTAAAAACAAGTGAGAAAAGATTTTAAAATTGGCTACGAGCTTTTTCAATTGCACAAAGCAAGACAAAGGGTCAGCATATGAAAAAGACATGATTTTGAGCTAAGATAAGACATGTAGAAAGTTTTGTCAACAAACGAGTCTGGGAACTCATGGAAATACCAAGGCTCAAAGGGTTTATCTGAGGAGGATAGCAAAGCGGAGATACTATATTTTGTTTCAGAGTCACTCTTAATAATCTGAGTTCGGATAAATGATGCAGCAAGTCAATGACATATGCTAATGGTTGGAAGCAAGATTAAATGTGACGGGGGAAAGAGAAATCACCTCAAAAGCCAAAGTCGTAAGCCAACCACACTATTTTAAACTCACAAGTTTTCTTTATATGAAATAGGAACAGTTTCTAGCTTCAAATCAAAGGCTTCAAAGAGTAAATATCCAAAAGTGCAATTCCTCGTTTCTACAAATGCAAGTGTAGTGTTGCTGTACAGGTTTGGTAATCACAATTATGGTAAAACTCATCATTTTGTACCCCGTAAGAGACACATTCTCTAATTTGGGTCTTTCATGTCTCATGGATAGGAGGTGTACTTCCTAATTTGAGTCTTTAATACTAAAAGATGCACTTTTAGTAAGAATCTTTCACTTTCGCTCTTAAGAGAGGGACTTGTGGGTCTCAGTCATTCAATTTTACCCTCAAAAGGTGCATTTGTTAATTAGAATCCTTGATTCATCTTTGCATTAGGGACAGTTGCAAGTAGTTGTGATTCGATTTAACACCAAAAAAGCTTTGATGAAAACTGGGGCAAAAATTAAAAGTAATTCATGTTATATGAAACTTCACTTTAGGACCCTCCTAGAAAGTGAGACATTATCTTTTCTGAAATATGGAATCTTTCTTTATCATAATCTTTGTTTGAGATAATTTTTGTTCTAGTATTAATTTTTATTTCAGGAGCCTTCCTAGAGAGCAGGGTGAGGAAATTGAAAGTCGAGAGCCCGCCTAAATAATAGGATGAAGAAATTGCAACTCGAGTGTCTGCTCGAAGAATAGGTTGATGAAATTGAAAGTGGAAAGCTCATCCGGAGAACAAAGTGAGGAAATTACAAGTTAGGAGTCATCCTGAAGAATAGGGTGATGAAATTACAAGTCGAGAGCTCGCCCGGATAATAAAGTGAAGAAATTGCAACTCGAGAGTCCACCCAAAGAATAGGTTGATGAAATTAAAAGTCGAAAGCTCACCCAGAGAACAAAGTGAGGAAATTGCAAGTCAGGAGCCCGCCTAAAGAACAGGGTGATGAAATTACAAGTTGGGAGCTCGCTCGGAGAACAGAGTGAAGAAATTACAACTCAGGATCCTGCCCGAAGAATAGGGTGATGAAATTGAAAGTCGGGAGCTCGCCCGAGGAACAGAGTGAGGAAATTACAAGTCAGGAGCCCGCCTGGAGAACAGGATGATGAAATTATAAGTTGGGAGCTCTCCCGAAGAACAGAGTGAAGAAATTACAACTCGAGAGCCCGCCCAAAGAATAGGGTGATGAAATTGTAAGTCGGGAGCTCGCCCAGAGAACATAGTGAAGAAATTACAACTCGAGAGCCTGCCCTAAGAATAGGGTGATGAAATTAAAAGTCGGGAGCCCGCCCGAAGAATAAAGTGAGGAAATTACAAGTCAGGAGCCTGCCTGAAGAACAGGGTGATGAAATTGAAAGTGGGGAGCTCTCTTAGAGAATAGAGTGAGGAAATTGAAAGTCAGGAGCCTGCCTGAAGAACAAGGTGATGAAATTGAATGTTGGGAGCTCGCTCAGAGAACAAAGTAAGGAAATTACAATTTAGGAGCCCGTTTGAAGAACAGGGTGGTGAAATTAAAAGTCAAGCAACAAGGTTAAGAGATTGAAAGTCAAGCAACAAGGTGAAGTAATTGAAAGTCAATAAAGTGAGAAAATTACAAGTCGGGAGCCTATACAAGAAATAGGGTGATGAAATTGAAAATCAAAAGATTAAAAATAGCAAGTCAGGATCAAGGTTCAGAAATACAACCGACAGAACATGATCAATTTGTGAGTTCATCTCCAATATCAAATTTTGTAAGGAGAACAAATCTATTCTTAAGTTCAACCTAAAGAAGATCAAATCTTTTGTCGATTTTGAAAGCATCAGAAACTCAAGTCAAGAGTCCAAAAGAAGTTGCACAGATAGGAATTTTATAATTTCATTTATCTTTTTAACTTGTAATTTTCATTTTTGATGTAATAACAGAGCCACGGATTGGAACCTCGACAGAGCCTCACTCGACTCTCCAACTCGATATAGTTCCTCTCCTTTCAACCCTTTGAACCACATGAAACTTGAATCTAACACAACTAGGGATAGATAGGATGCTCAAAATCAAAACTCGGTTGCCCTCCTTCCTTCTGTATCCTTCTGTTGAATAACAGTCATGACAAAATTTTGTCTCATTGTCTACTCTTTTTGTCTGAAAACAATTTGTGTTTATACCCAAAAAGGAGAATAATATAGACACGTAATTTTGTCCCTCCCCAAATAATTTTTTACCATTTTTACCCCGTCTTACCATGTACCTTCACCTATGTGATAATTTCCCCACTAGAAGACAAAATAACATAAACCACTAATAAACCCAATCCCCAATATTCTTTTGATAACAAAAATTAACCACTCCCCTAATAAATTTTGACAACACATCACCACCCCACCTATACCCCTAGGATGCCCACACCCCTCATCATTTTGATATACACACACTGACCTCACCATCAATACACTTCACAAATGCAAAATACACACAAAATCACTGGAAAAGAGACATGCATACAGGCCTCACACATAATTCACACACTACACTCACAGATAAAATACACCTGCATAGTAACACACCTCACGATATTCCATTCATGATACAGATCATCTCAACATCTCACAATACCACACACAGAGACTTGGATTTCCTATAATTCACTGAAATTCCCATATCTCTCACATAATACTGAGCTCATATACACATACACATAATATTCACGCACATATATAACTTTTACATAGTGAGAAATAGACACACAAAAATAGAAAAGGAAGAATAAGGTGAGAATCAGTAAAAATAGAGAGATAGAGATCAGAAAAAAGAGAAAATTAAGAGAGATAGAAAGAAAAACAGAGAGTTTTGAGAGGGAAGAGAGTTGAAGGTTTGAGCGAAAAATGGGAAATTCATAGTTATTGAATTTTTCGATGAGTTTCTCGCCAAAAATCGCTGAGTATATAAGCAAATCAGTCACCACCGCCCTGTTCCCTATTTTCCAATCAGGAATTCACCAGAAATTGACTCCACCAGCCTGAGATCGACAAAACCCGACCAAAATCCAGTAGTGGCGACCCCATTCTGGTTCTTGTTCTGGAAAAGTTCGCCAGAAATCCTGAAAGGGTTCTTATTTTTTTCGTAATTTGTCTTTGTTTGCTTGTTTTCTGCTTGGGTTTAAATCTGTTCGGGTTGTTATTTCTCAATATAGAGTTGATTTAGTTCGTGGTTGAGGTTTTTTTGTTTGAAGATTCTAGATCGGGGCTTTCATGAACTCATAATTATCAGTAACGAGTTTCGAGGTCCAAATTCCTTACTCTATTTCTTTTTCTTATTAAAGTGATATGGTTAATGATATGATTTGTTGGTGATATGATTTTTGATTGTGTAGTTGGGCAATGCTAATTGTTGTGATTTGATTGATCAATTGAAATTGATTAATTAGTCAAGAACGACTTGAACTCAATTGAAAATAAATTGGAACAAAAACTAAAAATTGTTAAAAGTGAATATTGGTTTGTTTTGGTTCATTGTTGATTGTTTAACTTGGAATAGATATCGATTCTAGATAATATCGATAATATCATATTTAGGCTGACAATTGATAGACAAATGTAGGTTGGGTGGGCAAAGTTTAGGAATTGTGGTTTTGTTGAATGTTTGAAATTTTGTTGGATGATTTGGTCTTCTCGCACTAAATAAATGTATTCATTTAGCCGGGGAATGCCCCGAGGCCATTTGTATTTATTCACTAGGGAATTCCTGAAGTATCTTATACTCGGAGGACGTTGTGATAAAGGCTCGAGGCATCGGATAGAGCATAGTCTAGGATTAGTTTAGAATAGGATTTACATTTTCACATTTTTCTATTTTTGGGACTGTATAATTCGTATTGGACATTATTTTGGTTTTGAGTTTTGTTTGATTTGTTTGTTTTCTTGGTTTGTGTGTTTTGTTTGGTTTATTTACTTCATAGTGTTAAATTCGCCGATATACTCTCTGAAGCGACCGTGGTCAAACCAGGGGATCGAGGAGTGCCTAACACCTTCCCCTCGGTCAACAGGATTCCTTAATCGGAATCTCTGTTTGCAAACCAGTTTTAAAGAGTCAAAAATTCTTTTGGAAAAAGGATTTTCAAAGGTGACTTAGCACACCAAATTTTTCAAGTGGCGACTCTGAGTTTTGTATATAAAAAAAAACTTTTCAAAACAACTTTTATCTTTTGTTACTTAATAATAAAAACCCTTTCAAATTTAAAATCAAATCTTTTTGGTTAAAAAGGGATGTGACAATAATCTGTCTATTTTTATTCATTTTACCCTTGGCATTAAGTACAATACAACACTCAATGTATTTTTCAAAACAAAAAAATTATTACATTCAAAGGGTGATATAGCAAAATAGTCGCTCTATCCATTGATTCTTAAGATATATGTCAATTTAAATGTGAACTAAATAGTACTGACAGAAGTAAAAATTATTACTATTAAAGGGATGTTTATTACTATTAAAGGGATGTTTCTTGGGGGTTTGGGCCACAGGTGACAAAAGAATTTTAAAATGAGGTGTAGGTGACACAAGTCTTAATTATTAGTTGAAGGTGACAATTACTTTATTATGTATTAAGAAAGTTGGGGAAGTTTTAAAATAACCCACCAGTTTTTAAATTTACACTTTGATCCCAATGTATACCTAAAATAACGGGAAACGAAGAAAAAAAAGGTGTCTTTCTCTCTCTTCTCATCCATTGTTGTTTTCTCTCCCTTAACGATTTTTGTTGTTAATTGTTTCTGTTTCTGCTGCTTTATTCATCATCTTCTTCTTCTTGACCATTTGTTTTTGTTGTTGTTGTTGTTGGTACAGTGCTACTGCTGCGATCTTACCAGTTTCTTAGATCAAATTTTGTTTACTACATCACTTTTCACTTTGGCATTACTTCATATGTTACTTTGGTAAGTAAAATTATGATTTTTATTCGTATTTTTCATCTAGGTACACTTCTGTTTTTTCAATAATGGATAGAACCCTGATTATAAATCCAGCACAAGTGCCCACAATTTAAATAGATCAATCATCTGGTGCATCAGATGAGTAATCTGTTGCATCAGACTATTTATCTATTGTCATCGTATTATCTGTTGCATCAGATGTATTATCTATTGTATCAGGATGTTTATCTGTTGCACCAGACTAATTATCTATTGCATCAGAATGTTTATCTGTTGCACCAAACTAATTATCTGTTGCAATGAATGCTTAATCTGTTTGAGACAACACAAATCAACCCCTGCCACAAACCCAACAGATAAATCTTGCTATTGCTACTGGATTCTAAATTATTCCTTTTTACGTCGAATCGTCGAAATGTTTGTTGAGAAGATAATAGACTGAATGAAAATTAAATATGGATTAAAACATCAATGATCAAACATAATTTATTTATTAAACAAATAAAAATACATATAATAGACTAAAAGAAAAATAAGTCTAATTATTATTATTATTATCAGCATCATCATTGCCAGCCGGCCAATCTTCAACCAAAAGTAGCAAGGCCTCCTCAGCCTGCGTATCTCACGGAGCATTCTTGATCTAAATCCTCTCAATTCCCATTGCAGATCACGAAGTTGATTCCGAAGTTCATTCACGACGTCTTGTAGAAAAGAAACGTCCTACACTGGGTCAGCCATAATCTTATCTTCTAGAGTGTAATATGAAAGACGAGATTCAATAAATAAATAGAGTGTGTATTTTAATGAACGATTGAGTAAGGACAGACCTATTTATAGAGGATTGAATTTGAATGAGAGGCAAAAAGGCGCGACTATTCACCTCCATACATTAATTAAATTTTTGATTAAATTAAGAAAATAAATATTGTGATAAGTCATGATTTTTCGGATTATTATTATTAATTAGTCTTTCGAAGAACCATTTTTATTGAGTTATGGCAACAGATTCTATATCTGTTGCATCAGATAACACATCTGTGATAACAAATATATTATCTGTTGCAAAAAATATAAAATATGTTGCATTAGATAACATATCTGTTGCAACATATAATCTAACTGTTCACCTCCATTTATTAATTACATTTTTTATTAATGTGAAAAGTAATGAATTAATTAAATTAAGAAATATTGTGATAAGTCATGACTTTTCAGATTATTATTATGAATTAGTTCTTTCTAAGAACTGCTTTTATTGAGTTGTGACTCGATATAGCTTGCATCAGATAAATCATCTATGACAACAGATACATTATCTGTTGCAACCATAGTGAACCTGTTGCATCAAATAATTTAACTGTTGCAACATATTATTTACATTTTTTACCTCCATTTATTAATTATATTTTTTATTAATGTGAAAAGTAATGAATTAATTAAATTAAGAAATATTGTGATAAGTCATGACTTTTCAAATTATTATTATTAATTAGTTCTTTCCAAGAACTGCTTTTATTGAGTTGTGACTCGATATAGGTTGCATCAGGTAAATCATCTGTGACAACAGATATATCATCTGTTGCAACCATAGTGAGCTTGTTGCATCAGATAATTTAATTGTTGCTACATATAATTTACTTTTTTTAAAAAAAATAACTATATCATCATATCATTAATCCAAATTTGCTTACTTTTTTATTTTATAAATAAAAAAAATACCTTTTCAAATTCCTTAATAAAATAATAATCATTTTATTATATAATAAATAATTTAAAAAATAAATTCAAAAATAAAAATGGTGAAAAGTCACGATCAGTTATTAAAATTGTGGTTATAAATTGTGTTTATATTTATTTAAGAAATATTTTTCATATTGAATAATCGGAACTCTGAGTCATGTCTTTCTCTTTTCACCCTCTCAATAACAATAATAGCCCTTTTTTTATTAATAACCGTCAGGTGCAACATATGATCGATCTGTCGTAGCAGGTTAACCTCTAACTGTTGACACAAATTGCTGCTCAATCCCTACCACCAACTGTCGACATATTGAGAACAAGGAACAAACAGAATGATTATTAGTAAATACTAAATAAGAATTAAAAATTCAAAGTCGACAACAAAATGAAATGAATGTTCATAGATTTTTGAATCCCTTGGGTAGATTTGATATACAAAAGGAGGAAAATAATTGCTAAAATAAAAAACATTACCTAATTATTATTACTACTATTATTATTATTGTCAATCAAACATCTTTCATTCATCCGGCAGCCTTGCTCCGAAGTCAGCCAAATATCTCTCTGGAGTTCATCAATCAAACTGCCTTTGAAGTTCACGCAAGGACTCGATATGAATATTCTTGTATGAATCTGGATTATCCATATTTATAAGGAGGGACCTATTTATAAATTTTTGTATCTCGGAAAGAAAAGAAAATTGTATTAAAATAAATCTAACATATGGGTAATCTGCTACAAAATATATTCTTTCTGTTAGATAACTTACAACATACTGGCAATCTTTTTGCAACATATGTATATATCTGTTTGATTTCTGCAACAGGTTGATCACTATCGTAACAGATGTCTCCAATTGATTGACAATGTAAACAGATGTGTCATCTGTTGTAACAAGCTAGTCATCTGTTTATTCAATTTAAGCCATAGATAGGCTAGGAAGAATAAGGTGCGTGCAGATGGATCTACTATCATATGTGTGGGGTTAAGTATGTATTACTAATAAGGTTACCGGGACAACACACACAAAGTATAATATTTTTGTGAATGCATCTTTTAACCGATTAGGCATTGATCATTCAAACAATATTCTGCATTGTACCATTAAGTTTGATGAGTTCAAAATTGATAAGGCTGAGGACCTCAGAAAGATGGTGCAGATACCCTGTTACGAATTACTGATGGTTGGTGCTCGTATTTATGCGTGTCAAGTTTTGAGAAGGGATCAATATTTGTCGTCACTGCAGAGAACCAATAGAGATTAGACTTAACTTTAAGTGTGCATTTGACCCTTAGAGGGCCCTCGAAGCCTTGCACTGCATCAAACAAGAATGGAAAACCAATATAGTTAATGCCCTGGCCAAAATTTATATGGTTGGATTGCTCGCTTGGGTTGATGATTATATGCTAGAAGGTGCGGTAGGAGAATGCTTTCGAGGGAAAATGGGTTGTTGATGGAAGACTATATCATCTGAGAGCTAATTGAAGAAGAGACACAGGGTAGAAAGTAACTTCTAATGAATCTGGTCGATGGAACTATCTGAACAGATGCAAAATCTAAATCAAGTGCAAAGATGAAAGTGTATTCGGTAATGTAACTTCGCCTGTTGTGTCTCTAAAAGAAAAATAATACAGATGGACACATTGTTAGGGAGCTGCATGGTCAGGACTATCACCGAGGTAGAAAATAGGCGAAGTCCAACAAAGTAGCCTCACGGGCATCGAGGGTAGAAATAATGTTAGGTAAGTTTAGAAAACTTATGCCAAAAACAACTGCAGTGAAAATAAGGAAACTAAGCGAAGGCGGCAATTTTTGAATTTTAAATTTCATCCCATCTTCTTGTTTGTGTTTTCGATTAGGTCCACTGTCGTTGACCTGATCGGAACCACAAACGAGCTTGAAATAAAAATAGAGTATCATTGCTTCCTTAGCAATATTGGTATAATTGATTGTGTTTTCTTGCCTTGACATGTTTTCAACATTCCTTGAAGAAGATCAGATGCTTGCTGTAGTATATGAAACCCAAAAATTTTCAAGCTTGCCTCCAGCTTGTTAATTCTGTATTTAAGCTGGTCGTTACCATCTTTAAAGTTGGTAAGGTGTTCCTTGTCTCTTGTGAGCTCGATCAGGAACACTACCTTCAAAGTTATGGTATTGTAGAAGCCCTTCAGAACACTTTCTCTTCAGAAGCTTTAAAGGATACATGGAGGGTCACTGTGTTTGTTTTAGGTCAAAATGTGTTGATGCACGTTGAAGATGTGGTCCCAATAGTTGAACAACACGCTTTTATCGAGATTTGCTCCATGCATCTTGCTCAACAAATTTGATAAATTAGTAAGCATGTGATTTAAACTGGCTCTACCAAGCCTATCAAATGTTACGTAACTCCAAGCTCATTACCCTATCAAAACAATATGACCGAGTTAGTGCACATAGAAAAAAAGCCCAATCTGTCAGCCTTTCTATTGATCACTCTTCTCTAATATAGATGACAAGATATCTGCTATACAAAAGTCTACACCATCGCCAGACATGATTGCCTGGGAACATGTCTAGAGAAGGTGTAGACTTTTGCATAGCAGATATCTTATCATGTATATTAGAGAAGAGCAATCAGCAGAAAGGCTGAGAGATTGAGGTCATTTGATTTGTGCACTAACTCAGTCATATTGTTTTGATAGAGTAATGAGCTTAGAGTTACGTAACATTTGATAGGCTTGGTAGAGCCGATTTAGATCACACGCTACATAACTCCATGCTTACTAATTTATCAAATTGGTTGAGCAAGTTGCATGGAGAAATGCTAGATAAAAGTGTGTTGTTCAACTTTTGGGATCACATCTTCAACGTACATCAACATTTTTTGAACTAAAACAAATACAGAGACACTCCATGTATCCTTTAAGGCTTCTGAAGAAAGTGTTCTGAAGGGCTTCTAGAAAGCCACAACTTTGATGGTAGTATTCCTGATCGAGCTCACAAGAGACGAGGAACTCTTTACCAACTTCGAAGAGGGCAACGACCAACTTGAATACAGAATCAACAAGCTGGAGACAAGCTTAAAAATTATCGAGATTTACATACTATAGCAAGCATCTAATCTTCTCCAAGGAATGTTGAAAGCATGCCAAGGCAAGAAAACACAATCAACTATAACCATATTGCTAAGGAAGCAATGATACTCTATTTTCCTTTCAATCTCGTTTGTGGTTCTGATCAGGTCAACGACAGTGAACCTGATCGAAAACACAAACAAAAAGGCATGGGATGAAATTTAAAATTCATAAATTTGTCGCCTTCGCTTAGATTCCTTATTTTAACTACAGTTGTTGTTGGCATAAGTATTCTAGACTTGTTGTACATCATTTCTACCCTCGATGTCCATGAGGCTTCTTTGTTGGTCTTCTTCTATTTTCTATCTAGGTGATAATCCTGACCACACAGCTCCCTAGAAAAGTATCCATCTACATTGTTTTTCTTTCAGAGACACAACAGATGAAATTAAATTGTCAGATACACTTTCATATTTGCACTTGATTCAGATTTCGTATCTATTAAGATAATTTCACCGACCAGATTCGTTAGAAGTTACTTTCTATCCTATGTCTCTTCTTCAATTAGCTCTCAGATGATATAGTCTTCCATTAACCACCCATTTTCCTTCGAAAGCATTCTCCTACCTGACATTCTGGCATAAAATCACCACCCTGAGCGAGCAACCCAGCCATATAAATTTTGGCTAGGGCAATAAATATATTGGTTTTTTGTTCATATTTAGATGCAGTGCTAAGCTTTGAAGGCCCTCTAAGGGTCCAATGCACCCTAAAAGTTAGTCCAATCGCTATTGAATCTTTTTAGAATGACATAAAAATTAGATCTCTTCATAATGCTTGACAAATAAACATGAGCAACAACCGACATTAAATCTTAACAGGCTATCAGAACCATATTCATGGTCCCCCAGCCTTATTAATTTGGACCTACCAAACTTAACTGTAAAATTACAGACATCTTGTTTGAACGATCTATGACTAATCAGTAAAAATATCATTCATAAAATTAGTGCACTCTATGTGTGTTTCCACGATAACATTATCAGTAATACATACTTCCCACATATGAAGTGGTTCCATCTACAAGCAGCTTATTCCTCCAATACTATCTTTACTGCAGCCTCTTGAGATAGTCCATCAAAAGTTGATCAACTTTCAGTTTCTTATATCTACAAAGAAAAGGGAAAAAATTAATGTCACAAAAAGAACATTGTCCATCTATTGCATCAGATGTGGAGTCTATTGCAACAGATATGAAGTCTGTTGCAACAGATATAGAGTCTGCTGTAACAGATGTGGAGTCTGATGGAATATATCAAACCAACCTTTCTAGTGATTTTATTTGTTCCAACAGTTTCTCCATCTATTGCAACATCAACAACAACATAAACATCAACAAAAAAGAAACAACATTTGTTCCAACAACATCATCAACAACAAAGAAGCAACATCCTTTGTGCCAGAACCATCAACAACACCACAAGTTTCAACAACGCCAACCCCACCAACAACATCAATAACTAAATCAACAATAATGAAACAAACAAAATACATACACAAAAAAATGATACTGTCAATAAGGCTTTTAAACCTCTCCTAACAGATGACTTTTTTCTCATATTGTAATAAAAATTCTTGGATTGTTTATTCAACACTTAAAAGTTCCTTAAAAAGATTTAATAAATATGATATGGGTAAATAGTAATTAAATAAAAAAAAAGATGTAAATAACATGCAAAGAAGAAGATGAGAATGAAAGAGCAATAATGAACCATACCTTAATATCAAAAAGGGGATCAAAACGAAAATTTAAGTCGAGGAAAGATATGGATGGGTTTAGATCCAAAAAGATCTTTATGAGAAGAGAAGAGAAAAGAGAGAAAAAAAGGTTGTGACCCTTAAGAGGAGAGAGAAAAAAATGAGAGTTGAATAAAATAAACTGCAGCTGAAGGAAGAGATGAGATAATTTCTATAGATGTATTGTGTACATAGACGTGGTGGTTTTTAATATTCATTAATTTCATTAATAATTTGAGGGGCACGAGGAAGACTAAGACTACTAACATTGAAAAGACAAGACAAGACTGCTCAATGAACTCACTTTTAAGATATCCAAGAAACATTTTTTACCACCTTTAGTAGTAAGTACTACTACTTGATATAATCTACTCGGACCAGAAGCTTTTTCTTTAAAATTAAAAGAGATAAAAAGATTTTCAAGTAGATATGTCATCTATTGCAACATATATAAATAGCTATTTAGAAATCCGAAAAGCTCAGTCATCTATTACAATAGATATAAATATCTATTTAAAAATTCCAAAAGTTCAGTCATCTGTGACAACAGATGAAAATGTTCATTTGATAATTAATAAAACCAGATATGTCATCTGTTACAACAGATATAAATATTTTTTTCAAAAATTTCCAACAGATCAGTCATCTGTCACAACAGATGCAAATATTTATTTGATAATTAAATCAGATATATCATTTGTTGCAACATATATGTACCTATTTGAAAATTTTCAAAAGTTTAGTCGTTTGTTGCAACAGATTTCATAGAAATTGATTTAGGTGAAACTAGGGATGAATGAATAAGCTCACAGGATCAACTACAAATCTAATCAAGTCTTTGCAATTGCATGGCATTGGTATTACATTCATACCGACTTGAGTCATCGATCGATCACTCTGAGTTAAAATGAGTTCTCATCAACTCAATGTTAGGATAATGATAGTACCTAAGTTGATTTAGCTAGAACTATAGATGAATGAGTGAGCTCATAGGGTCAACTCCAAATCCAATCGAGTCTTTGCAATTGCATGGCGTTGGTATTCCGTTCATCCCGACCCGAGTCATCGATCGATCACTCTAAGTTGAAATGAGTTCTCATCAACTCAATATTAGGATAGTGATAATACCTAAGTTGATTTTGGTGGAATTAGGGATGAATGAGTGAGCTCCCAGGGTCAACTACAAATCCAATTGAGACTTTGCAATTGCATGGCATTGGTATTGTGTTCATCCCGACCTAAGTCGTCGATCGATCACTCTGAGTTGAAATGAGTTCTCATCAACTCAATGTTAGGATAGTGATAGTACCTAAGTTGATTTACATGGAAATAGGGATGAATGAGTTAGCTCGCAGGGTCAACTACAAATCTAATCGAGTCTTTGCAATTGCATGGCATTGGTATTACGTTTATCCCGACCTGAATCATCGATCAATCACTCTAAGTTGAAATGAGTTCTCATCAACTCAATGTTAGGATAGTGATAGTACCTAAGTTGATTTAGGTGGAATTAGGGATGATTGAGTGAGCTCGCAGGGTCAACTATAAATCCAATTGAGTCTTTGCAATTGCATGGCATTTGTATTACGTTCATCCCGACCTGATTCATCGATCGATCACTCTAAGTTGAAATAAGTTCTCATCAACTCAATGTTAGGATAGCGATAGTAC
>NC_061122.1:215164808-215186916 GCF_002878395.1 Capsicum annuum | reverse complement strand
TCGATCGATCACTCTGAGTTGAAATAAGTTCTCATCAACTCAATGTTAGGATAGTGATAGTACCTAAGTTGATTTAGGTGGAACTAGCGATGAATGAATAAGCTCCCAGGGTCAACTACAAATCCAATCGAGTCTTTCCAATTGCATGGCATTGGTATTACGTTCATCCCAACCCGAGTCGTCGATCGATCACTCTAAGTTGAAATGAGTTCTCATTAACTCAATGTTAGGATAGTGATAGTACCTAAGTTGATTTAGGTGGAACTAGGGATGAATGAATTAGTTCGCAGGGTCAACTACATAACTAATCGAGTCTTTGCAATTGCATGGCACTGGTATTGCGTTCATCCCGACCCGAGTCGTCGATGGATCACTCTGAGTAGAAATGAGTTCTCATCAAATCAATGTTTTAAAAACTATATCTTTTAAAAAATTTAAAATTAATTAAGATCAATTCGGACCAAATTAGCAATTTCAAAACTTGTCATTCTTTTCCAAAATTATAAATCAACCCATACAAATAATCCATTTGCGCAAAAAACTTTTCATTTCTAATCTTAAGTTCTCTCTCTTCTCTCTCTCTCTCTCTCTCGGGGTTTCCTCTCCCTCTAACCAATACAAATAATACAAACAACAACTACTCAACATATTGCTCAACCCTTCAAAATAGGTCGATTTTCTTCCTATTTACGACTACATATAGTTGGTTTTTTCGACTTCATTCCTATTTGTATCCATTGTTTTCTCTATCTTCACATGTAATATAGTTTAAGCAGAGTTCTACATTTGTTCTTTATTCTAAAAAATAGGGATTTTTAGTTAATGATAAAAAAAGAAGACTTTTAGTTGTATTATCTTCGAGAATGGGTTAACAATTTTGAGTTTTGATGCTAAAAAAGTAGGAAGCACCTGAGAAAACCCTAGTTTTTCTCTCAGTGTTTTGTTGACTGTCGTGGTATTGTTGGATGGTGTTTGTGGTGTTGTTGGTGGCTGTTGTTGGTGGTATTGGTATTTGTGTTTTTTGGCGGTAGTGTCGGTGGTCTTGGTGTTGTTATTGGTGGCATTGGTGGTGATCTTGGTGGCATTGGTCGTGGCATTGGTTGTGGTGGTGGTGGTTTATCTGTTGCAATGGGTGAAAGATCTGTTGGGAGATATTAAATAGGTCTTCAAACAGATTCTCCATCTGTTCCAACTGATGGGTTATCCGTTGGAGTATTTTCTTGTAATGTGGTAGAGAATAATTTATTAAAATTACTCCACCTGTTACAACAAGTGGAATATCTGTGGGGAGATATTAAATAGGTCTTCAAGCAAATTTGGGTTCCCCATCTGTTCCAACTGATGGGTTGTCTGTTGGAGTATTTTTTTTTGGCTATGTGGTAAGAATAATTTATTGAAATTTGTCTCACCTTTTTTAAAAAAATTATGCAGACATCAAATGCAATGTATTTTTTGTTTTTCTTTTGTTTGTAGTTAAAAGATGTCTCCCAAAAGAAAAGAAACAGAAAGTGAAAAAAGTGGATCAACTTCCAATCACCAAACAAAAAAGGCTAGAGTACAGATAGATTCGGAGAAACTTCCAGAACAATCTCAGTCAGGGCAAAATGAAGCCAAGGAAAGTGATAACTCCTCCTCACCAATGGGGCGTGAAATAATATCAAAATTCCAACATGATTCTGTCAAAACCATTAGTATTGACATGTTTTGAGTTGCGATGCCGATGAATAACCCTAATGCAGTATTTGGTGATCTTGTACTTAAATGTCAGTTGGGAAAACCTTTTGACGAAATTAGGAGTATTATGAAGAAGGAAAACATAGATGGACTTCTTAAGAAGAGCTGCTTTGCACACTTTCTTGAGCTGTCTGGGACCCGCCCTCTTTGTTTTCCAATGATCATGGTATATGGCCTTCTCAAGCACAGGATCATGTATGCGGGGGATGATGGAGGTCCAAAGAAGGGCGGAAATAAGATAGATGAAGTCTGGATCAACTACTGTGGAATGCCGGTTTGTTTTGGATTGAAAAAGTTTGCCATTGTGACGGGCTTGAGATGCGATCGTCCAGAAGAACCTGCCATCAAGAAAACACCCCCACAAAGGGTCCAACAAATGCAAGGTAAAAAAAGATGGGTTGTTGGGCATTGTTGGACCTAGCTACAAAGTGAAGGATTTGATAGCAGATCTCAAGAATAAAGACATACCAAAGCACTTGGAGAAATTGTGCTTAGTTTGGTTTGTCCATTCCGTTTTATTGGCAAGAGACTTCAAGAAAGTCATAGAACGTGATTTGTTAGCGCTTGATGATGATTTTGAGAGATTCAACGATTATCCCTGGGGCTACGATAGCTACTACTTGACTGTCAAATATTTACTGAAAGAGGTAAAGCCAAAGACGACCATATTATACGGCTTTCCTTGGGCTTTCATGGTAAAATTGATCACTATTTTTACTCATTCATTAATTTATATTGAATATACTTGTGACTTTTTTTTTCTTGCTTCCTGTTTACAATTTTTAGACTTGGGCATGTGAACCCATTCCTTCCCTCTGAAAGCATTTCACGGATTACCCCGATAAGCTTTCTCATCCAAGGATCCTTAGGTGGTTGGCTACAGTAGAGAGAAGCAAAAAAATATTAACGAGCCTGATCTCTTTAACCCTTCGGATGATGCAGTACGTCTTCTTTTAACTAAAATAATTTGAATCAAAGAAAGATATTGAAACAGATGTTCCATCTATTGGAAGAGATTACTCATCAACTGTAACTGGTGCAATGGGTAATCTGTTGCAACAGACGATCCATATTTCACAATAGATTAACCATATGTTGCTCTGTTCTCTGAACCCTAGTCAACAGATTACCCATCTACTATAAATTATGCAATATATTATCAATTTGTTTCAACATACAGATCAGCTGTTGTGGTAGCTAGATCGTCTGTTGCATAAATTGGTTGTGTTAACATAACCAGAGCCCTATGTAACCCAAATGACTGCAAATTATTATTATATGATTTAAATTCCTCCTGCCGTTTTTTATAGGTTGTGCATCCTTGGATTGTGCCTACTATTAATGAGCTGGGGATAACTTCTTTTCTTACTCTATGTCTTGTTGATACAAAAGAGGACCTAACGGTGGAGTTAATAAAGAAGAAATTGGATCGAGAAACATCCATAAAAAGAGCAGTTAGGCAAGGCCAGTCTAATGTTGAAGATCTTCACGACCTAACTCAAACGGTAACAGATCCGAGTGTTTTTTCTGGGGGTGTTGCTGGTGGAGTTGTTTGTGATGGTGGCAGCCATCCTGCTTCTTCTTCTGCTGCTAGTCGTGATTATGAGCATGTTGGTGCTCAGCAAAAAATAAATATATTTAAAAACACCCCTTACATAGGTCCTCCCTCTCACCTCTACACCGGTCCCTCCCATCCTTACAATGGTCCCTCTTAGCCCACCTCACCCTTATGTTCTTATTGCAAATACAAAGTGTGCAAGGATAGAGAGGATAAACTCCTCGATAAGCTAGAGGCTATTGCTGAAGCTGTCGAGGATTTGAAATCCAGAAGGGGTGTCATACCATCCAATGAGGTGAGGGAGCCATGCACTGCTAAAGTGGAGGTTAGGAGGAAGAGAATAACAATTAGACAAATTCTCTCCGTTCTAAAACTAGCAAAAAATACAACTCCCCCCGCTTCAATAGTTGTTGAAGTTTAGGGGCCGCCGAAGAAGGTAGAAATATTTACGGTGCTTGGAAAGGAGAAGAAGGAATTGGAAGAATTCATCAAGATGAAGGTTCAAAAAGAATACACCATGCATTCATTTGTCGCCAAAGACTTCTCGAATATTACAAATATGTGCGTGTGGTACGAGGACAAAGTAAGTTTACTTTTGCTAACCTACCCTTCCAATCTACTCCGTGAAGAAGAATCTACGCAGCAGATGTGTAATCTGTTGCAACAGCTTGGTATTCTGTTGCAACATAATACACATCTGTTGCATAAGTTGCATTGGCTGGGTAATCTGTGAACTGATTCAGAGAACCCTCTGCATTGGATTCTTTCCACTGTGTTTTTATTCTTTACAATTACTAACCTATTTAAAAATTATCTTCTTATACCATAGTATGTTGATGAAATTCTCTGCCTCATGAGGGGCAGGCAATTAGCATACCCAGATTCTTATGATGCTGCTGATAGGATAATGGACCTCAACTTCTACAGTAATTTCAAAGATAGGTATGCTGATCTTCATAATCTGGCTGATTTCGGTGTCCTGGGATTTGATCAGTTAGTTTTTATGTTCCAGTGGGATGAAGAAGAGATTAAATATGTTAGAGGGAAGAGGCCATATGCACACGACAAAAGCTGGACCAAGGAAAAGAAAATCCTTGCAGTCATGAACGTGGATATCACCTATTTTCTCACTGTTAAGATACTACTATATGAGGGAAAGATTAAGGTTTATGACTGCAACTTACCTGTGTTCAGCGAGAATACATTTTTAAGCCACATGCAGCCACTCTTGAAGTTGTTGCCCAAGTTGTTGACGTAGAGTAAGATGATGGATCATTTGCTGGCTGAAGTCTTTGCGAAGGAATCATGGATTTTTGAAGGTCGAAATAAGAACATGCAGCTCACAAAAAATACAACCAGTGCAGCGTGCAGGCTGTACTCACTTGTATACATGGAGTATTTGCAGATCGGTTCACAAATGATCAGTGTGTGCGACACCATTGTGGGAAAGATACAATGGGTCTGGGCATATGGGGTACTAACTAAATGGTTGGAGCCCGTCTATAAAAAAGAACATGTACAAAGACAGAGACGAACACGATAACAAATTTTCATTTCAAGCCAATTCACTATACATATAGGGGCAATAATTTTTATGTCTGGCAAAGTTGAATTTTTATAATACAATAGATTTTATATCTGTCGTAACAGATATAGTGGCTATTGTGACAGATAAATTATCTGTTGTAATAGGTTGGTCATCTGTTGCGTTATGCAGATGTTCCCCGTCTATCTATCACAACATATTTATGATCTGTTAAAACATATAACTTATCTGTTGCAACTGATCGATAAGCTGTTGGAGCAAATCAAAAAAGTAGAAAGACCTGTTATAGAATTTCCAGCAGATGACCTATGTGTTGCATCTTATGTTGCAACATATATCTAAATTTATCTGATAAGATATGTCGTCTGTTGCAGCAGATGTATTATCTGTTACGATATTTGAATCTAGTACACTATTTCAATTAACATGTTCAAAACTTAGAATTAATTATATTCATAGACAAAATAAAATAAATTGAAGCCTTCAGAAATTACATAAAATAAAATAACTCAACAAATAAATGAAATGTAAAAAAAATCATTACGAGTACAAACGATCTACTCTACAAATAAATCAACAAGTTAAACCAAGGAGGATAGGTTATAACATTAACGGACTCGAGCTATAAATATCTAATCAATATGGACAATTTGTTCTTCATCCAGTGCTATGGAATTTGGATTTGGTCGTCGTGGATCTTTAACGTTGGTTGAGTACATCTTCTGAGCTTTCACTTCTCCATATTTTCATAAAAGAGCAGCATATCTTTTGTGGAGTAATCCGGCATCAAGTCCATCATTTGTTACTTGTAATCCATCGCTCAAATACTCGGTATAGGCGGCAACAAAAGGATCGCAATCCCAATGTTATAAAAAAATAGATAATCCATATCTTGCAGTTCATGCAAGCATTATGAAATTTGTGAAATGAAACTAAATCATGACACTTAAACTTACAGGCTACCAATGGTTTATTGAGCAATTCCATCAATATATTGTACATCAAATGGATTAGCCATTTTATCCCGGTATGCTTCAATCGTCGACCAATCAGTACGAATCTTTTTATCTAAAAAGTCACTCATATCAAGGTAAGTAGGCTATATTTTGGCCAGCTTTTGTATCTTAGACAACGGCCCGAAATGTCTCCTTCACGACATCGAGTCATAAACTCGGATGCGCCTCTCTTTTAGAATGACGATAGCCAACACCCAATGGAATTCATCACCACAATTGATTGAGAAGTACACTTCGTCGATCAAATGCCAAGGTAAGCCAGCCGGAATGCTAAAACCTTTGATGATGCTGATTAAGCATTCCTCATTTTAGAAAACTTCCGGCTGCTGTTGATAATACCTATCATAGGCATTATTGATGTAAACTTTGTACAAACAATTGCCTATTGTGTATCTGTATTGTTCTTGTGTTTGAAACTTGGCCTTCTTTCGGAGGTAGTAAAAAATGACATTGATATGCTACACATATTATCAAAAATTTTGGATTACGGGATGAAAAAATCAATACGCAGCTGCAATTAAATAAAGTATTAATTAATAGTAATATGTATGGCCTTTAAACCTCATCATTCTAGCAAGTTTGGGGCTGTGACATCAAATAAAACTAATTCTTCATTGTGGAATGTACAACAACAAAGTCGAACATATCAAAACCAAGACTCGATTCATTCACTTTGTAGCACTCGTTATTTTGTTTTTTACATGATGATTTATATGTTTTAATGACAGGTTCTTACAATAAGAATTGTATAAATCAATATCCATAAAATTGATTTATGTACCTATCGGTATGATGCTTTAATAGCCCATCAGCAATCCATTCTAAATAGCCGTTGATCAACTGTATTAGTTTTTTTTTAGCCTCGTCCGAGATGTTGAACCTTTCAAACAGGTAATTCTTTCGTTCTCCCAAACTAACAGGCTCCACTTTTTCTTCAACTTTTAAAAGCAGTTGATGGATTATCAACTGTCATATTATGCTCTTCAGTAGTAGTTGTGACATCTACCTGGAAAGCCAAAATTGTCAGTGCTAAGTAGAGATATACAACAGATTTTTCATCTGTTGCAACAGATAATTCTTATGTTACATCAGATGGATTATCTGTTGGGACAAATTCGAACAGGTAAATTAGAGCAGTACGATAATTTTGAACAGATGACCCATCTATTACAACATAAGACTCATCTGTTAAACTGACATCTTCAACTCTCGGTTGGTCGGAACAAGCCATGGATGGACAACCTAAAATAAATCAGTACATATATTAAGAATGATGATGAAATCATCTAATCATTAATTAAAATAAAAACTTGATTAGAATTGTACTTACTGCTTCCTTGGGGGGATTGAAAAGATCAAGAAATTTTGAATTTTTATCAATTTTGACCAACAACCATCTCAAAATTCTTGGACAGAAAACTTCTTCCTGGTAGTTCACTTGTTGTCTCAAATAAGGAATGACTTCAAATGCCCAAGCCTATAACATAACACCAATAAATCAAAAGTATTATTGAATTTAAAAAAATGATGAATCATATCATGATAAAAGAAATATTTACCATGAAGGCCCACAGAAAACCATATAAGTTGATTGTTTTTGGCGTTAACGGAGTCAACAAATATTCGACAGTCATTTTGAAGCTTTCATAACCCCAAGGATAGCTGTTAAATGCCTCAAGATCCTCAGAGAGATTTATTAAATCGAGGCCTATGTTGTTGTTAACGTCTCTCGCCCAAAGAACATTATGTACAAACTAAACCAAGCACAATGATTGCTTGTGCTTCTTTGAAAGTCCTTTACCTTTCAACGCTTCAATCAGATTTTTATTTTTGAAGCTTGGACCAACAATGGACACTAGGTCATCACGATCACTCGACTTGCCTTTTCCTTTTTTGGGTGTGTGGGGTGCTTTTTTTTGGGTCAGAGTAGGTATAACTTGAGAAGGAGAAGGAGGATAACATTTTAGTCAAGTAACTATGGAAAACTCCTCCCAACCAAAACAAACAGGCATGCCATAGTAATTTATCCACGCCTCATCCATCTTATCTTTGTTTTCATACATAAACCTGCACTTGAGAAGATCATATTTCCCTAAGCAACTTTCCCTGAAATAAGAATTCAATTTTTATTCTTGAAGTATTTTTTTGAAGGCATCAAAAGATTTTCCCATGACTGACTTAACCACGAGATCACCCGTTAAATCTGTGGCACCATCGCACTGTATTCTCACAGGGTAACGATCAATGCTGACGGTTTGACCAACTCTTCGACGGAAGGGCTATTAGCATTTGGATCATCTCTTTTGAAAGATTCCTCCTCCCTATGTTCATTATCTTCTGCTCCTGATTGAGATAACGCTTGAAAAGCAAGCTCATAGAGTGGTGAATGTAGCTGAGCTGTTGCACTTGTTCCTTTACTTGGACTTGATTCGATTTCTTTTATTTTAAGAGCCATGTTATCTTAAATTAATAGGAACATAACATAGATTATAATTGATTAATTCATAATAGTAATATAACAGTTCCAACAGATAACTAATCTATTGCACCAGGTATGTTATCTATTGCAACATATAACTGACCTGTTGCAACGGATGAGTAATACATGGGAACCATAAAAACAACACTATCTGTTGCACCTGATATTTATCTGATGCAACACATAACTGACCTGTTGCAACGGATGAGTAATCCGTTGAATACAATAAAAATAGATCACTAATCTGTTGCACCAGGTATTTTATCTGTTGCAACATATAACCGACCTTTTGCAATGGATGAGTAAACCGTTGGAAAGAATAAAAATGGATCACTAATCTGTTGCACCAGGTATGTTATCTGTTGCAACAGATAACCGACCTGTATGAGTAAATCATTGGAAAGAATAAAAATAGTCCTAATCTGTTGTAAAATGAAGAGTAAACTGTTGGAAAGAATAAAAACATATCACTAATCAGTTATCTATTAGATCAATATTGTTTAGATTTCTTCCAAATAGAAGAGTCGTCTGTCGCAACAGATAAATGATCTATTAGATTGTTCACCTGTTGCATCAGATTTTCATAGTTGCATTAGAGTTTTAATCTGTTGCATCAGATTTTAAAATAAACAGTAAATCGTTGGAAAGAATAAAAAAAGATCACTAATCAGTTATCTGTTGGATCAATATTGTTTAGATTTCTTCCAAGCAGAAGAGTCGTATGTCGCAACAGATGAGTGATCTGTTAGATTGTTCACCTGTTGCATCAGATTTTTAATCTGTTGTATCAGATTTTCATCTGTTGCATCATATGTTTTATCTATTACATCAGATGTTTCAACTGTTGCAATACTATTTCTACCAAGACAAACAACAAATCAACCCAGCAACACCAACATATCACACACACACATACACACTAAGAACATCAACTGTGATAAAAAATCACCAACAAATTCGAATCAACAGTACGACAACAAGAAGAAGAAATGCAGAAATGCCAAAAATTAGGGTTTTATTCAGTCCACATTTTAATACCAGAAGAGTAGTTGGCTCAAGTTCCTCTGTTTCTTCATAATTTTTTACCTGTGAAAAAGGAAATGGGAGGACGAAGAACTCGAAGTTGTTGTCGCCGGAGAAGTATTCACGTCGATTGACGGTTGAAATTCGAAAAGGAACTCGCCCAACTATTTATCGCCGGAGGTTGAAGGGAGAAATTTTGCAGAATTATTGGTTGGGAGAAGCTGGAGAGAGAGAGTGGTTGATTAGGATTGAAGAGGGGTGTGGGTTGATTTATATTTTTGAAAAGATTAAAAAATTTTGAAAATATTAATCAAGTCCACGATTAACTTAATCAAGTTTCCTAATGATGTTTGACCCTATCTGTTGGTCAATGTCACCAATCCTTCATTCAAGACTTAAAAGACACTTTTCCTTCAATTTTCTCATGTTTCTTTCTCCCTTGGAATGGAAGAATATTCTCTTCTCAACTTCATTTAATAGTAATTTGAGTAAGATTCTTCTTGCATTTTTTTCAATAAATTATCAATCGGGAGTATTCATGATTCATCAATTTAAGCTTGCATTATTCCGCTTCACCATTTATATAACTCATTGCATATTTGAAAATTATTTATATCATTTTAAATCGTTTTTACTTCATTTCACGGGTCCAAAAACTAGTAAAATAGTAGAAGTCTTGGTCAAACTAAAAGTGCTTGTCACCCAAAAAACCATAAATTGGAGACGACCAACTTATGACTTCTGACTGATTTTAGCTTATAAGCACCTATAAACATTTTATATGTTTACATTATGGTTGTTGAGTTCCTTGAGCCGAGAGTCTGTCGAAAACACCCTCTCTATCTCCCAAGGTAGGGGTAAGGTCGACGTACACACTCACCAGACCACACTTGTGCAAATGCTTTGTATGCTTTAGTCTCATCATGATCTCATTTCTGATACATGAGGAGACTAAATGGTGAGGTGATCGGAATATTAAGGATTGTAGATTGTGGAATATATCTTCTGTGGGGAAGTTGTTGTGGCAGTTAGTGATGGATAGACTCCCAATGGGTGAGATGGGTACATGGAGTGCATATGAAGGCTAAAACAACAGTCTGGACTCACATAGCACCACAGGATAGCAGATGGTATTGGAGATAGCAGGGATGCGTACAAGCTAACAGCCAGTGGCAAGTACTATCACTCAAAGCTATTTGCAACTAATATGAGAACATAATAGGATGAGCATTGCAAGTCTAGTGTGGACATCACTAAGCTAAGCACAGGTTCATTGTTTGGCTTGCCATAAGGAATAGACTGCTTACTAAAGAGAGAATTGTAAAGCTGAAGATAGAAATGGAAATCTCTGATCCTAATTGTTTCTTATATGGCCAGCAAACTATGAAGACCCGTCATCATTTGTTTGTAGAACGCAGATGGATTAAGGAAGTGAGAGAAGAACTACTGGTATGGACTAACACTCAATTTCAGCAGGGGACCATGAAGCGGATGTTGCTGGAGATCCAAAAGAAACACTGTAAACTGTATCAAAAGGAAGTGACAGCGGCAGTATGTGGAGCAATGCTATGTGGAGAAACTGGAAGATTTTTCAAAATAGGATTAGTCAGGTTACAGATGTTGTTAGACAGATAAAGGCCGAGCCTGTACATAGAACAGAAATGTTAAATGCCTCTAAGAAGGAACATAGGAGTAGAGTTTTTGGTGAGATTTTTTTTTGTCTGGACTTGATAATGGTGGTAAATACAATAGGGCATCTTGAGATAATCTTTATTACCCCTACAATGAGGGTGGCACAAACTTCAGAAAACTCTCTGAGATATACCTTAGTCATCTTGTTGTTGCACTTACAAACATGAATTTGGTCGCGTACAGGCAAATCTTACTTCAGTAAAATAGCCTGTGAAGTACACTGAAGAGGTAACCTGACTAAGCAAGCCACGTCCGACGAGCTTGACCGAGAAAGCATGCAGGGAGTTTCGAACCTATGACCCCCCAAAATAGGGGATCACCTGCTCAACCAACTCGTCAGGCCTTAGTGGGTTGATTTATGTGGTCATTATTTTTAAACATATTTGGTGTTTAGAGATTAATTCCCATGTGTCATCTGAACAGCATGTCAAATGCTTTGAAGGAAAAATGAGTTGTTTGGTGGGCATAGAAAAAATTTAATTTTAGTTTAATTCAACTTATGGAATCTCTAGGTTAGGCTTATAAGAGTTATCTATTGTTTTAAATTATCTTCGTATGATAGTCAGTGCATGTAAGTTAAAATTAACATTAAGACCTAAGAAACTGATGTAGTAGTAAAAGCATTCAACTCATTGGTCACAATCCATTGTTTCACGAGGGGAAATTAAAGGAAACAAGGTTAGTAGCTCTGATTAGACCTGAGGGGTAGATGCAAGTGAAACCTTCTTTCTGTGATGGCTTTCTCTTCTTCCTCTTTATTTACCATCTCATTGGACGGAGAAGCTCATTTCTGCAGACGAGTTAAAGGGACTGCTCAATTCATGAAGGCTTAATGGTTGTAAACTGAAAGGACTAACTGCTAAAATTGAGTAGTTTCTGGCAATGGATCAGTCATAGGGACTTGGGATGATCAGGGGCTGAAATGGGGAATTTGTGGTCTCTATGTCTGGCCTTTGGCATTGTCTGTGAGGTGCGGGTTTTGGTAGGGGCTGCTTTTGTGCTTTTGAAGTCTTTGCTGTTGCTGCACTTCTCGGATTTGCGTCACAACACTCAGATGTACCAGTTAATCATTGGACAACTTGTTGAAAGCAAGCTAAGTTTGCCTGTACAAACGTTGTCATGTCTTTTGATAAGCCTGTCTGAATCATTGTCATTTCTGTTGTGTTCACTGATTTTTGATCTGCCAAACATTTCTTTTTATCTAGTTAGGCTTCAACAGTCGGATATTTGACGCTTTTCTCCCCCTTAATTTCCTTTCTGTTTCTTATTTTTCCTCTTTTTTTGGGATTATAAATTTGTTCAATTTAGTGTTTCTCTATTTGAATTTTCCCAGCTCAATCCATGTGAAAAGGATGAGACAAAACTAAAGTTAAATAGTACTACTCCCTCTATCCCAAATTATGTGGCACACTATCCATTTTAGTTTGTCCCAAAAGGAATTTCACGTTTCTATAATTAGAAATAATTGAAATTTAAAATTCTCCTTGTATCCTTAGCAAAATGATTTATGGTTACACAAATGGTCAAGGGAATAGGCTAATATCATTTCTTTCAAAAATCTTCCTTTGCTTCTTAAATTTTATGTCAAGTTAAACGGTGCCATATAAATTGGGATGGAGGGAGTAGTTTCCTATCTTAAAACCAGGAAATAGGCTAATATCACGATCTTGCCCCTCCAATCTCTAATGAAACTCCATCTCCACACTTACTATGTCTGCAGCTCTCATCAGAGTTGATCTTGATATGGTTGTGGGGGTGGGGGGAATTTCCATTTAGTATAAGTCTCCTTGTAATGAATAGTACTGAATAAAAGTCCCAACTATCTACTGTGACAATGTTGCTGCGATGTATATCCTATTTTCCACAGTCACATGAAACAAGTTGCGGTGGATTTCCAAAATTAATTCACAAATAAGTTCAACACGAACAAGATGAAGTTGTCCATATAAGAACAACTAGAAGAAACTCTAACCAAGGCCTTCTCCAAACCAGCCTTCGACCACCCACATGTTCAAGCTAGGTGTTGTTCCAGAGGCGTGCAAGTATTTGGTACTCTGGCACTCGTTAAACCTGACACAAATTAGGATAATTATATAAGAAAGTATAAAAGTTGGTATAGAATGGAAAAAAGCACCCATGAAACCAAGAAGATAGTTGGGTGCTTTAATTTCCAATCGAAACCTTAAAACTTTAAGTGTCCATATGTGTGTTCGAATCTCCCCAAGCACCCATGACTCCTAAATCACAAGTACGCCACTGCATTGTTCCACACTGCCCACCTTATCAGTGCATTAGTTGCTGCTGGTTTTTATTGTTTTACTAGGTTTTTAGCAGGTTGTTAGGAATAACGATGACGAGTTTAAGGTTTATGAATGGTGAAAACCATTTTAAATATGAAACTAAAATAGAGTCGTTGGAGGGAAAAACTGGATTCAGAGCGTCTAACAAGGAGGTTGAAATAGAACCTTAAAATGGTCTATTTCCGTCTTGTTCCCATGGTGCATATTTATCAAGTTATCTGCCCTCTATTTTGTTCTTTTAGAATTGCGTAGACAACATAATGTTAGAAGCTGCTAAAATTTTAAACTCGAATTAATAAATAAAAATTAAAAATAATTTTTAAGAAGAAAAATATCATAAGCTTATGAAAAACTAGTTTCTGGACACGTGGATAAATTGTACTTAATGTATAAGAATTAACTCTATAGTACATTATTGAATGACTCTTATGATAATCTTAAAGACATGTAAAATTAATCATGATTAAACAAAAGTTAATTAATCATAATTTCTTTTCACCAAAAGAAAGTGTAAAGAAGATATTTTGATATTTAATTTGGTATGATTTTATTTAGGGGAGAAAGGATAGAAACGACACTTTAAATTAAACTACTTATATGAAAATGACCATGAAATTTAAATTTTACTTTCTAGCTATTTCAATTTGCTGGTTTGCTATACCATTTCTACACACCTTCTATACAGTTTCTATACATATCTTACACATATAAATATTCTATACGAAAATTATATAGTTTCGATACACAATTTATACATTAATTGTCCATTTTATTTTTTTTACACATTTTATACAACAATTATATAATTTTTATACATTTTCTATATATATTTTATACATATACATATTTGATAGAACTATACAATTTCTATACATATATCTTATATAGATACATATTCTATATAACAATTATATCATTTTTATATAAGTATATTTAATTATTATTTCTAAACAATAAAAAAACAGAATAGTTTTTTAGTTAAAAAATTTATAGCAAAAATAATTGAAATATTTTTAAAAGGGTCGAATGGCCCAAGTTAAAAACTGTATCAGTATTGCATATGGACTATATCAGTATTGTTTATGAACTGTATCTGAACTACATGGCCAAAATGACCCAAATTAGGAAATGACTATAAAGTAAAAATAGTATACGCGACTGACCAGTTTTTGAAAAAATATCAAACTTAGGTTATTTGTTTTAAAAAATGCTACAGAGTATCCTTTTCCCTTTATTTAATAGTGGGTCGGGTTTGGGTTAAAAGAGTGGATTAGGTAACTTCAATCAAATATAAACAAATTCAATCCATCTATGATACTGCCGACTCACATTAGAAGTAGGATTCGCATAATATTGTCTTATTATAAATTAACATGATTCACATTATGATACAAGTATGTTCATGACCATGGACATTTTTTGAGCATTTTGAAGACCACTTGAAGAGTGCACAAGCCCTAGTGAAGAAGAGGACCAAACGCGCCCTTTTGGTGCACTTAATGGGGCGGCTTTGGAGCCCTTCAGTGAAGGGGTCCTTTTGTCAATTCTATTTTATTTATAATGTTGTATTTAGAGAACATGGTAGGGTTTATTTCCATTAGTTTATGCTTGTTATTGAAAGAACACTTCTCTTCGAAAGAGAGAGTCCTAATCCGAAACTAGGGCATAGCACAAGGGTGGAATCACTTGTGTGTTGCATTTTACTTGATATGTTGGTGCTTGGGTGGTGGATGTCTCTCTTGTGTCATTGTAAGAGATAGGTGATTATAGTATGTGGTGTTAAGGGTCCAAGAGTGGAATATATTCTTTGGTTCTTAAGATTACATCTCTGTTTGTCTATCTTCCTATCTTTACTTTTCCTTGTAATCGTTGGTTCTTATTCTAGTGTAATCCGTTTGGTTCTTGTCATTGTAATTCGTGTATTGTTCTTATTGTTATATTGTTCATCATATTGTGTTGATAACTTAGTTTGGCTGTTGGTTTGGTGTCAATGACACCCTGATATTATCCCATTCTTGTTCAAGTAGTGAATCCGAGTGTGGTCATCAAAGGAGTCCTCGGGTTTCTTGACTTGTGGACTATTTTTGGTGTATGTTTTTGTGTCTTCTTGGTCTCTCTTGTATCATTTGGTATCAAAGCTCAAGTCTTGATTTTGTTCTCACAAAATTAATCTTGGGAAGAGATCACCAAACCTATGTTGAAAGCCTTGGTCGAGAGTTTGTTGTCTTGTGAAATAGTCCTGGCTGAGAGTTGTTAGCTAGATGTAAAATGATTTTGTTTGTTTAGTGTGTTTCTTGTTTTTTTCTTTCTCACCAACACAAAGGGTGTTGAGATCTAAAGTTGAACTTAACATATTGACCTTGTATTATGAACCTTGAAGGTTGGTCGTGTTGTGTGTTGTTGCTAGCTGTGGAAGTGGACATCGTTGTTGTGTTGTGGTAATGTTCTTGAGATTTTTGTTTTGTTCATATTGTTCATCACCTAGTCCTACAACTTAACCAACAAAAAGTGCAAATAGATTCAAAAAGGGTGAAAATAAAAGTGGTAAAGTTTGTTGGTGAGAAGACTTGAACCATCACTTCCTAGACTTGACATCAACTTTTGTCAACTACTATCCCTAAATCAAGGACCCTTGTTTGGTGGAAATAGTACAAGTCAAGATCATCATTTTTGATATTAAACTTGCAAAGGACTCAAGACTTAAACTTTCCCTCCAAAAACCATTATCTTCTATTCCAAATTGTGTGGAGATTGAGATTTCAAATTTGTGACTAAAATTGTGTGGGACCGAGGCCAATTACATTCTTCCACGTCACCTTAATTACTGTTCACCGTTAATATTAAACTCAAACTTGGATTTCCTAGTTTCAAATTGTTGACTCTTGGTTTCATTAGTTGATCCTAGAACTAATTAACAAACTAGTAAACTCCTACTAGATTGTCAATTAGTCCTTTGCATCTATTGTTCGCGTCTACATTTCTTTTGTGCTTTTATTGTTTTTAAAATCATAGTACTTCTTGGCTCAAGTTCGGATATTACTTCCTTAAGTCATCAAACAAATAATCCATTCTAACTAAGGATTAGACTTACTCTTCAATTCACCATGAGTTACAAGCCGACTTGCAAGTAATTGTGACATCAAGTGTGAGACAACAACGTGTGAGAGAGAATAGTGAGGTTATTTTGAGCTAACGTGTATTTTTTTGTAGGATTTATGTTGTATTTTTGTGTGTGACATTATGGATTGATTTGGTGTCTTGTTGGACCGTAACTTGAAGGGATATTTTTCGGTACAACCACAATGGAACCCTAGGCTTCAAATGCTCAAACGATCGACAATAATGTCATTAATCTCATTTTGGATCACCTTGAAACTATGTCCTGAGATGTGGCTAGGTTGAATGTGGGTCTTGAGAAATTAGATATGAATGTGGCATCAATGAGTGGGAGATTAGAATGTGTGAAAAGTCAAAGGCTTCGGCCTTCCACCCCTCAAAATATTTCCCCAACTAATACTCCCGAGACCTTGCACCAAATGCTATATCCACCAATTGCCACAAATCAAACCAATCTTTACTTCCGAAGCCGAGAACAAGATAGACCAAGCCATCCTCTACTCCACCAAGTCCAAAAAGAAGGTCTTGGAACCCAAATACCACCATCAAACCCGAACCCTCTCATCCAAACTCTACTAGAACAAAGACCTCACTATCTAAATCTAATTCCGCCACTACAAGCTCCACTTAACCCAAATAGACCAAACCATGTTGAGGGCTCTAGTAGGGGAGGACAACATGATGGTTACTGGTTGTATGATGATGCCTACATAAAATAGAAAGAGATAAGGGGAAGGCATGGTGATCTGAGGGAAGTTCATGACCGAAAAGGCAGAGATGGTCATTGGAACCAACAAGGGAACCAAAACCGTGATATAGGGCTAAACTCCATCAAATTTAGCCTTCTAATCTTCAAGGGTGAGAGTGATACCGAAGCTTATCTTTCTTAGGAGTCATCGTGTGATAAGATATTCCAACTTAATGATCTTACTGAGGAAAAGAAGAGTTGTTATGCGATAGCTCACTTTGAAGGGTATGCTAATACATGGTGGGAGTATGTTAAACGGTTTGAAAATAAGATGATCGGGGGACAACCTCCTCCTTGGTTTTGGTTGAAGAACCTTATGCGGCAATGGTACTTGCCCGAGATTTATAGGTATGAGCTCCTTGCCAAATTGTACAATTTGAGGCAAGGGAGCAAGAGTGTCATGGCTTACTACGATGAATTTTAATAATTGATGTTGAAAATTAACCACCGAGGCGAGCAAGTAAGTCATGACATTATGCGATTCAAGGTTGGGTTAAACAAGGACATCTTCACTCGCATGATGCTTTATGAATTCGACAGCATAGATGGTATCTTCAAGCGACTTTAGAGGTTAGGAGGGAGCTCAAAGAGAACTCATTCATAGCTGCCCAACCCGAGGCCACCAAGGCTGTCCAAAAATATTCTCCAAGGTATGAAGGTAAATTGAATTCTACTTCCAATCCCAAGGGATTTCAATGCTTCAAGTGTCAATGGTGGGGGTACAATTCTAGTAAGTGCCCAAATTAGAGGAATATAATCCTAAGGGAGGGTAGATTGTACTATCTTGGAGAAGAGGTGGGCATTGAATTAGTTAATAATAATGGGAAACTGCAAGATGGAGAGAAAGAAGAAGTCAAAGTGCAAAATAAAGAGTATGGAGAAGATGTGTGGCCACAAGAAGGAGATTGTGAAGTACCTTTGTAAAAGAGGTGAGCTCGTGAATTTGTGGTTAAATTCCTCTCAAGATGGAGAGGATGGTACAAGTATAATCATGACTATGTACACTTTTTGAGAATTTTGAAGACCACTTAAAGAGTGCACAAGCCCAAGTAAAGAGGAGGGCCAACCCCGCCCTTTTGGTGCACTTAATGGGGCGACTTTGGAGCCCTTTAGTGAAGGGGCCCTTTTGTTATTTTATTTATTTTTAATGTTGTATATAGAGAACATGGTAGGGTTTATTTCCATTAGTTTATGCTTGTTATTGAGAGAACACTTCTCTTAGAAAAAGAGAGTCCTAATCTGAAACTAGGGCATAGCACAAGGGTGGAATCACTTGTGTGTTGCATTTTGCTTGACATGTTGGTGCTTGGGTGGTGGACGCCTCTCTTGTGTCATTATAAGAGATAGGTTATTGTAGTGTATGGTGTTAAGGGTCCAAGAGTGAAATATGTTCTTGGGTTCTTAAGATTACATCTCCATTTGTCTATCTTCCTATCTTTACTTTTCCTTATAATCGTTGGTTCTTATTCTAGTGTAATCCTTTTAGTTTTTGTCATTGTAATTCGTGTATTGTTCTTATTGTTATATTGTTCACCATATTTTGTTGATAACTTAGTTTGGTTGCTGGTTTGGTGTCAATGACACCTTGATATTATCTCATTCTTGTTCAAGTAGCGAATCCGAGTGTGGTCATCAAAGGAATCCTAGGGTTTCTTGACTTATGGACTATTTTTGGTTTATGTTTTTGTGTCTTATTGGTCTCTCTTGTATTACATTAGGGGTCACTCGAAACATAGATTGAAGCCAAAGTGTCACAGCAGACATAGTTTGCCTCATTCAAAAAATACTATGTTATCTTAGTTATGAAGAAGCTTCTCAGACAACGATTCTCTCCAAAACATGGCTACAAGCTTGGTTGACTCTTCCCAATATAAATATCAGAGGTGAATATAATTTTGAAGGACCACATATAGTGGACACAATCATGGAGTGATATTGGGATGACAAAATCCCCATTCACAAGTTTGAATTCTCAAACTGCTCTATATATTGTAGTAATCAATTTTCACGCCGAATGGATAAGTGATAGGCATTGCTCTTTAGAAAGGTGTAAAATATATAACGTATGAAAATCCTTACTACTTTACTCAATCATACCAATTTTCTATATTATAATTCTTGGCAGCGAAATCTTTGAGAGAATTGGTTCTGAGTAATTGTGATATAATGCGTGTTTCATTATCTAGTGGTACGGTGAACTATCATTATTTGAGAAAACTTTCTCTGTCTCGTCTAAGTTTAGATGATAACATGCTTCAGACACTACTTAATAGTTGTCCCTTAAATCTGGCTCCTCTCCATTTTCCTTCTCTCCAATTTTTCCAAGTTCTTGCTTAGATTGAAAACACATGTCATAATTTAAAATTAATGGTTGAGATTTAATAAGTTAAATCAAAATTCTAACCATAGTTATATCTACTTTCATATATTTAATTATATTTATTCCTTAAATATCCATTATATCTTTTACTCAAGTTTTTTTAAATCTTTACTGCTACAAATATATATTAAAAGCTTTTCCTAAATATTTTTATTTTTTTAAAATTCATAATATAACTAAAATTTTAATTTTTCTAATTTGAGAATTCAAAAGAGCCACATAAAGAAAATCTAATGGATTTATTTGGCACAATCTTTATATTTAATTTGGCACACATATAATGAATTTATTTGACATAGAAAGAAAATTAAATTAAAAAAACTACAAGACACAATCTTTTTTTTTATTTGAAAAATATTACTTAAGAAAAAAGTCAAACATTAGCAAAAAATAAAAAATAAAAATCCGATTGAAAATTATTCAAGGATAGAAATAAAATAGTTTAATAAATATAATGTATTGTTAAAAATATTTAACCAATAAATATATGAAAGTAGATAACTATGGTTAAAACTTTGATTTAATTAATTAAATCTCAATCATTAATTTTAAACTATGACATGTGTCTTCAATCCAAGCAAAAACTTGAGAAAATTGGAGAGAAGGGAAATGGAGAGGAACCAGGTCTAGAGTTGTTGGGGGATAACATAGATTGAGCTTTTGAATCTTCAAAAGATCAAGTCCACTCCTATAATGTCAACTGGAAAAGAATGTGTTAAAATTTAAGCACTAACTCTTGAACACGTCTTATTCTAATTGTGGTTATTCATCAAATAATATGTATGTTGTTGAATGTCGGAATCTGAAATCTTTAGAGCTAAATAATGTGATGATATCTATGGATTTCTCCATAACCTTATTTCCAGATCTGGACCCTTGATGGTATTGAAGATTTGAAATTGTTGGGGCATAAGAGATATTGATTCTTCAAATTTGGTGTCACTTGAGTATATTGGATATCAAATTCCTAAACTTAAAATAGCAAGTGAGTATCGCCAATTGAAGCACTCAAAAATCGTTCTAGCCTACTACAACAATTAACATGTTACATGATTTCGTAAGTTGAGGAAGTTTCTATTAAATTTTGCCTCTTCGTCTCAAGTTTCCGTTGAATTTTCTGGGCACAATGAGATTGACATCAAAGGTTTGCAATTGCACCGCAAAGTTACCACCCCACAAGTGGACATTTTAGATGTCGACATTAGATCGTTGACTGTGGATTGCCCAACATTTGTAGATGCTTTGCTATGGAGTTGTCATCCTTGGAGACTTAATCTATCATCAAATATTGAAATGACTAATTGTTTCATTGATTATTTCTTTTGTTATGAAATCAAACAGGAATAAGCAATACAATAAACAAAAAAAATAAGAAGACACAAATTTTACGTGGAAATCTTAGACGGGAAAAACTATGGACAAAGGAGGAGAAAATTCAATATATCGAAGAAGAAATCAAGGAGGAGCCGAAATCTCATACGACATATGAAAACTGTCAAAAAACCAACCCTCTAAATCGCACTTATATAATACTGCGTACAAAGAAATTCTAAGCCCAAAAAACATTGAATGGACTTATTCATTTATGAACTTTATCAATGCGATAAGCATGTACAAGATGCTTATATCTTTTTTTGCATCTAGTTTCAATATCTAAGAGAGTGAATTTAGGAAAGGTGTTGTTGGTTTCTTGTAGTGTTCTAGAGCTTGCTAATATTTTTTCTTGTGTCTATTTTCATATGTTTCAGTATCCTGTTCAATGACGAAAATTGAAAAATATGGTATGAAACAGGCAACTTTATCAAAAGTAAATTGAACTATTTACGGGAAGAGAACTAGGGGTGGCAAATGGACGGGTTGAGCCAAATTTAGGTGGATCAAAATGGGCTAATACAATAGATGGGTCATTGCCCAACCCGTCCAAA
Source organism: Capsicum annuum (assembly GCF_002878395.1). NCBI lineage: Eukaryota > Viridiplantae > Streptophyta > Magnoliopsida > Solanales > Solanaceae > Capsicum > Capsicum annuum. The sequence goes on along the minus strand of NC_061122.1, from coordinate 215,165,398 downwards.
ATATAGATGGACTAAGATGGGTTGGACCAAGATGGGCTAAACAATGGGTTATAGCCCAATTCACCCAACTTAACCCTTCTTTGAATAAGTTACCATTCTAGTAGCAATTTAAGTTATAATGATATTTTTAATTTTCTTTTTATATATATTATTATATTATCATTTTCACGTTAAAATAACATATGAAAACTAAAAAAATATAATAAAAATATTTGTACATATATTTAACACAAAATAATGATAACGAATAAGATAAGAGAGGTGGAAAAAGAAAAAATATGATTCTTTTATAAAATAAATTTTAAAGATTGGGGTGCGCTAGGAAAAAAGTTTTGAAATTTTTTAAAATACAAATTCAAAAAATTAATTGTTAGGAGGGGAACTAGGATGGGTCGGGGTAGGGAGGGGGGAGTGGACGGGGCAAGAAAAAGTTTTTTCTTTTTTTTGTAAAAAATTAAATTTTAAGAAAGATTTAATTTTTTCATGGGGGTGGCGGTAGGGGGTCGTATTTAGGGAGCTGGGGGTAAGGAGATCGAGTAAAAATTTTATTTTTGATTAAATTATTTTTTGAGGAGGGTCGGGGGTAGGGG
>NC_061122.1:215133996-215164708 GCF_002878395.1 Capsicum annuum | reverse complement strand
GAGGTGAGGATTGGGGTAGTGCGATGGTGTAAGAAAAAAATCACTTTCTTAGAAATATAAATTAAAAAAACAATTTTTTGGGGGAAGGAGGGGGGTTGGGGTTGGTCGGGCTAGGGCATGGGGAAAAATTATTTTTTATAAAAAAAATAATTTAGAAAATATTTTAAAAAAAATTATGGGGTAGGAGTAGGGCGATGGTGTTGAAAAAATTATTTTTCTTCATTAGAAAACTGATTTATTACTACAATTGTTTCAAGATGAAAAAAGAATATAATTGAAGTAACTAAAAATATTAAAAGTAAAATTATAAATACTAGGATTAAACATCTTTATGGGTCAAAGTTGGGCATCATTATGAGCCCATTTGGGTTGATGATTTGTGATGGGTTCACTTGGGCTAGCCCAAATTAGCCCATCTTTAAAATCACTCTAACCCAACCCATTACAACATGGGCGGGTTGGGCGGGCTAAATGGGTTTGGGCTAATTTTGCCACCCCTAAAGAGAACTGTGGGTTGGCATTCACAAAGTTGAATATTTGAGATATTAGAACTAGGAGTGAACGTTCGGTATTCGATTCGATATTTTCAAAGTTTGGGTTCGGTAATTTGGTAATCAGTATTTGAACATAGATACCACATACCATACTTATAAAAATCAGTTCGGTAATTCAGTAAACGGTAAATTAAACTTCGATTCGGTACGATATTTGGTAATACCATATTAAAGTTGGAGATGTGCAAATATACATTTAAACTTCAAAGAGTATATTTAATAGAAACCCTATTTAGTATTCTTTTTGTTGTTTTTTACGAATATATTACCAATGTTCAAGAGATTCTTCGAGATGACTAATAGTATTGTCTATTGGGTTGATTAGACATATCGTATTATATATATATATATATATATATATATATATATATATATTCGATATTCGGTAAATATCGAATAACAAAAGGTATTAATATCTTGTACCAAACCCAATCCCGGTTACCAAAATATTGAAATTTTACTTCCAAATACCTTACCAAATACCGAATTATCGAATACCAATTACCAATTTTTTTGATTCGGTTCGATAATTCAGGTTTTGGTATTTTATGTCCGGCCCTAATTAGAACAACTGCATATGAAAAGGTCATACGAATTTAGTTGAAGAATATATCTTAACTTCATTGTAATTCGGGTAAGATTGTGCTTCCATTTTTCAAGAAATTATCAATCGGGAGTGTTCAAGATTCATCAATTTGAGGTTGCATTATTCCCCTTCAACTTTTTTGTGACTCATTGCATATACTAAAATTAATTATATCATTTTAAAACAATTTTACTTCGTTGCATGTGTCCAAAAATTAGTAAGGAGATGACCCAAGAATTTTACTATTTCGATTTTCCTAGTTCTTGGGAACATCATAGCTTCGAATTTTTATGCTTTGGTCTCTTCAGTTGATCTCCTTTCTAACGCGCGCACATTTTCTTTTTTTCCTATTACGGTGTTGCATATCATAAGGTATGGGCTTTATGGAGATCGTCACATTGTCCTTGTACCTGTTAATAGAACTTTATTGAAAGGAAGAAAGGCTAAGGTTTACAATATAATCTGAAAAGCCCTAAGACTAACTAAACAAAAGTAGGCTATATATACATAGCCAATAACCTAAAGGTCCATCAACTAAAGGCCCAATAACATATGGGCTAACATCCCCCCTCAAACTCACAATGCAACAGCAATAAGCATTGAGAGTTTGTCACACAAAAAACGAAATCGAGACGCCGACTGAGCCTTCGTAAAAAGGTCAGCAATCTGCAAAGACGATGGAACAAAAGGAAGCGATATGGTCCCGAGCTGTAAATGATGACGGGTGAAGTGACAATCAATCTCAATGTGCTTCGTACGCTCATGGAAGACAGAATTCTTTGCAATTTGTACCGCACTTTTGTTATCACAATGCAGGGGAGTAGGCATAGAAATGTGAACCCCCATATCTGCAAGAAGCCATCGTAACCAAATAATCTCACATGTAGTCACAGCCATAGCACGATACTCAGCCTCCGTGGAAGATCTAGAGACAACATCTTGTTTCTTGCTCTTCCACGAGATTAAAGAGTCTCCAAGAAACACACAAAAACCAGTGGTGGATTTACGATCATTGCGATCTCCATCCCAATCAGCATCACTATAGGCTCGCAACTCGAGAGATGACGTCGAGGGAAACAAGAGATTCTGAAACTGAGTGCCACGAAGATACCTTAGAATACGAAGTACAGCTCCCCAGTGCACAGAAGTAGGAGCAGTAACAAACTGGCTAACAACATGAACTGCATGTGCTATATCTGGACGAGTAACCGTAAGATAAACCAAACTACCCACAATAGTCCGATAAAGACTCGGATCTGATAATGGAACACCATCACTAGGAGAGTAACGTGCATTGGTTTCAAGGGGAGTATCTACAGTCCTGTTGTCAGAAAGACGCGCCCGTGTAAACAAGTCAGATATATACTTAGTCTGAGAAAGAAGATACCCTTTCTTAGACTGAGCCACCTCAATACCCAGAAAATAACGCAGCAAGCCCAAGTCCTTCATTGCAAATCGATGAGCCAAATCATACTTCAATAACTCAATACCACTATGATCATCACCAGTAATAATCATATCATCTACATATAAGGACAATAGAATTCGCCCTGCACTTGTACATCTAACAAACAATGCTGAATCATGGTTACTCGGGACAAATCCAAGGGAAGTAATAACAGTGGAGAATTTCTCAAACCAAGCACGAGGGGCTTGTTTGAGACCATATAAAGCTTTTCGAAGCCGACAAACTTCACCTGGCTGGTGGTCAATACCTGGGGGAGGAGTCATATAAACTTCCGCGTGGAGATCACCATTCAGAAAAGCATTCTTGACATCCATCTGAAATATCTTCCACTGTCGAACGGATGCAACAGCAATCATAGTGCGAACAGTCGTCATCTTTGCTACGGGGGAAAAAGTCTCCTCATAATCCATACCATATTGTTGTGAATACCCTTTTGCCACAAGTCTTGCCTTGTATCGCTCAACAGACCCATCAGATTTTGTTTTTATCTTATACACCCATCGACAACCAATCGCATGCTTACCAGGTGGGAGAGTAACCAAATCCCATGTATGTGTATGATGAAGAGCAGCAAGTTCCTCGGCCATAGCATTCTGCCAAAGAGGATCAGACACAGCCTCTCTATACGACTCAGGTTCAGACAAATGATGTATGTTTGCAATAAAGGAAGCAAATGAGGCTGAATATGTAGAATAGTAAAAATCTGGCAGTTTGGTGGACTTACAAGGTCGAGTAGACCTCCTCAGAGGTGGTGGGTCTCCAGTCTCAACAGTCGAAGGAGCAGACTCAGGCACAGGCGAGGCTGAAGCACTATCAGGTGGCACACCAGATGGCATGGATGAATCCGGAACTGGAACCTCTATGTCAATCCCAAAGGGATCAATAAGCCGAATATCTGACTTTGTCACATCATGGGTTTTAGCTGGAATGGAATAAAAAGGAATATGTTCCAAAAAAGTGACATGTCGTGAAACATATAATTTCTGACTTACAGGATCATAGCAACGATAGCCTTTTTGTCCAATACCATACCCCAAAAACACACATATAGCTGATTTTGACCCTAACTTATTTCGTTCAACATGAGGACGAAGAACAAAGCAAGTACATCCAAAAACTCGTAATGCAGAATAATTCGGCGGGTGACCATATAGTTTCTCAAACGGAGACATCCCTGAAGTCAATGCAGTAGGAATACGATTAATCACATATACAGCAGTTAGAACTGCTTCTCCCCTAAAAATACTAGGAACCTCTGCAGACAAAAGTAAAGAGCGTGCTGTCTCAACAATATGACGATGTTTTCTTTCTGCCAGACCGTTCTGCTCAGGAGTGTCGGTACAAGATGACTGGTGTATGGTACCATCAGAGGCAAGTAACTGAGTGAAGTCATTAGAGGTATATTCACCCCCTAAGTCACACCTGAAACACTTTATCACAGCTGAATGTTGTGTTTTAACAAGGGCTCTAAAGTTGTTGTAAATGCCAAAGAAATCAGATCTGCGTTTCATAAGATACACCCAGGTATAACGAGTATAGTCATCTATAAACGAAACATAATAGGTCGATCCACCCTTAGTGGATACTGGCGCTGGTCCCCATACATCAGAATGAATAATATCAAAAGGAGCAACAGAATAAGACACACTTTTATTAAACGGTAAGGCAGAAAATTTTGCCAGTTTACAACCACTACAATCTGAAATATCACTAGTGTTCACATGACCCAAAGCACCACTAGAGACCAAAAAACGTAAACGTGAAACTGACACATGTCCTAATCTGGAATGCCAAAGATAAAACTGAGAAGACAAAGGACTCAAACGAAAAGAAGATAAATCTATGCTAGAGGCAGCAACTACAGACACTTTGAGATTCTCCAAGACATAGAGTTCCCCCAACCTACGGCCGGTCCCAATCACCCTCTGAGTGTGTTGGTCCTGTATAACACAAACAGAATCAGAAAAAAACACCCAATTACCAGCCTTACACAACTGACTGACCGAAACAAGATTTAAAGCAAGTTTGGGAATGTAATAAACATCAGAGAGGACAATGTGAGGGGTAGTAACAGAACCAACACCCTCGACTGACATAGGTACAGCACTCGCGGACATAACAGAGATTGGTGAAATGGGTGACAAAGAACCAAACGATGACAAATGAGGGGACATGTGATGAGACGCACCAGAATCCAATATCCACAAGGAGGAAGGAATACCTGAGGTACTAGAAGAAACTGAACCCGAATGAGACATAGATGCTGACATGGCCGTAGGATTAGAAACGAAGAACTGTCTGAACTGTTCGAAAACCTGGGGATCCAACGCAGAAGGTGGCATAGTGCTAACAGACTCAACATCTACAGATGGTGCAGCAGCAGCGAACTGTGGAGGACGAGATGACCACGGAGGAGCACCAGAGGAGCGTGACGGAGACTTTTGCTGCCCATATTTCTGTTGCTGCCCAGATTGAGGCTGTTTGACCTTGTTAAGTAACAACGGACACTGAGCCTTCCAATGATTTTTCTGTTTGCAGAATGCACACTCATCAAATGCAACTTTAGGAGATTGTCGAGTCTGAGTACGGGGTGGCCTAGACTGATCAGTTGAAGCAGCAAACACGACAGGAGTAGTAGTTACTTTAGACCCTTTATCCACTTGAGACTTGATACGAGTCTCCTCTGCAATCAGTTCATGAACCACAGAATCAACAGTAGGGAGGGGAGATCGATGAAGGATTGTTCCACGTAGGCCCTCAAAGTCAGAACGGAGTGCCATCAAAAACTGAACCAAGCGTTGCTCTTCCCGTCTAGCAATGTACGGCCCAAAACCTTTTAACTCTGCAGATTCAGTAAGTGCCAATTGATCCCACAAATCCGACATGGCAGCATAAAAATCTTGAATACTGAGATCATGCTGTTGAAGAGCACGGATATCATACTCCAACTGGTACTGCTTAGCAAAATTAGACTGAGTGTACAGTCTTTCCAAATGATCCCAGACCTCCTTTGCTGTGTCATACTTAGCCAATTGCATACCAATTGACTGAGTTACAGAATTGTTAATCCAAGTGATAATCTTGGAGTTATTAGTTTCCCATAAGTCCACCAACAAATCAAAATTTTCAGTTTTATCATCGATAGGTCTTGGTTTTACTCCAGTGATATAACCCCACATATTCTTCCCACGAAGAAAATTCTTCATGACATAACTCCAATAGGCATAGTTCTTACCATCTAATTGAGTACTAATGGACTGGAGAGAATCATCCTTTCCAGTCATTGTAAACACAGCAACACACAAACAATTCAAAAAACAAAAAGATGCAAAACCCTAGGTTGAACAATTCCGAACGAACAACAATGGCAGCAAGCAAAAGAACGAAAGACGAACAATACCAGAAAGCAAACGAAGACAGCAACAAATCAATCCAACCAAAAACCCAACGAAAACAGCAAACGAATACAGCAGCACCTCAAAAAAAAAAAAAAAAAAAAATTCGGGCCTCCGCCCCGAACCTCGGACGGGGGCGCGCTGCCCCCCGTACCCCCCCAGCGAACTCACCGCGGAGTTCGATCCGCGCAGTAGGTGCCTGCTACAAAATCTTCAACCAACAAATCAAAGGACATGGATCGAACTAGCTTTGATACGCTGTTAATAGAACTTTATTGAAAGGAAGAAAGGCTAAGGTTTACAATATAATCTGAAAAGCCCTAAGACTAACTAAACAAAAGTAGGCTATATATACATAGCCAATAACCTAAAGGTCCATCAACTAAAGGCCCAATAACATATGGGCTAACAGTACCCAGCTCGTACCAATTACTCAGGGCAAGTTCTCTGTTTGTGAAGCAAGTTGAGGGAAGACATAATGGCAAGAAAAGAGTTTCCTTTTGTGGGTTCTCAGAGGAGCCTGAATTGAGTATCGAAATCAAATGGAACTTGTCGAAATTTGTGATTGTTGGATCTTACCACCACAAGGTTAGCATGAAAAAGATATTGTGCTTTCAATTGAATTCGGGGGATTTCTCACAAAGGCTCAAAGCAGAATCAAATGGGTAGATCAAAGCAGCATTTTGGGTCAACTTGAAGTGTCTTTAATCAAAGGTATCAAGAACTTGGTATATGTTATATGAAAAATTGGAAACTGGATGTACCAACAAGCAAGCCTACAGGGGAGCGAAAACATGAAAAACGCAGTCAACAAACTCTGCTACACTTGATGTTTCCAATGGAACTCCATATGGTAATAGCCTTAAGTTGCACAACTGTGTGCTTTCTGTAACTATTTATATCCACTTAATCCGGTGTTGGGATGCTTTGCCAATACTTGTCCAGGCCCATTCATATCAATACCTCCAGACATGTCCATGCGAGGATTATATAAGCTCATTGAAGAAGCATTTTGTGGTAAACTCACCACCAAGAGAAATCCGTAAACATGTTCTACCTCCCCAATAGGTGTTCCATGCTTAACATCCTGTATATAAATTCAAAGGCATGTCACATGTTGGAATGCCATCCTCATTCCCCATAAAATATTTATCTAGATATAGACCCCTAATAGTCTCAGGTTCCATGAAAAAATCAACAAGATACATGTCGTTGAAGGGCTCAATTTCAATTTGATTTTCAGTAGAGTGACGATAAGAGACGGTGCAGTAATGTACCTCTCGTTGGGCATTGAAAAGTTGAACTTCACGGTGTTCAGGACCTAATAGCGTCTTTGTTAGGCATTTTGAGTAGAGCTTTTGATTGCGCCTCTGCACATACCTTGGGTAGCAGCTATGTAACAGGTCGTCGTACACCTTAGTGAAACAACATATGTAAGGAGAGTTTTGGGAGAAATTGTTTGGATCATCATTTCAACACTAATAGGTAATTGCTTAGTATAGGTTTCCTCAGGAGAACCTAGACCACATCAGACATCTAGACTCAACGAAATAATGAATTGTCCATTGCCAATGAAATTAACGAAATCTGTACCAGTCTCAACGAAAGCTGATAAAGTATTGAGACCCCATTGCAATCTCAGGTGTAATGAATATTTGGCCCTTCTCTGTCGGTTCTATGTCCAAATAAGAGGGCAATGTAGAGGTGAGAATCTCTATACCTGGAAGATCGTCTTCAGAGAAGGCCTTGGAACAACCAGCAGGGTTTCATCATATTGAGCAATAGAGGACACAAATTTGTTGAATTTGTGGCTCAGAAGAGAATGCAGGAGGAAGTTGAATTGAGTATGGATCATGGTAGAAGAGTATCAAGCCATGGAGTAAGAAAAATGTAACAACTCAGGTTATCAACACAAGGATAATATTATAATCACTGAGAATATGAAGTACAATGGAAAAATGGAATCAACAACAATTAACAACTAAATGCCCTTAAAAGAAAGAACGGAAAATACAGAGATAGGTAGAAGAGAATGAGAAGCATAGACTTTGCCTAAGGCACAATACACACATATTCCTATTTTTATCTCAAGTCACTATTTATCAACCCAGATCCCAAATATATCCACCTAATGTGGTGTGGGCTGCTTTGCCAATACTTGTCCAGGACCATACATAACAGTACCTCCAGACATGTCCTTTGGCCCGATATTGTTCACAATAGACAAGTTGAAGGACTTCCCAACTCATGAAGGCTTAATGGTCGTAAACTGAAAGGACTAAGCGATTAACTTGAGTGGTTTCGGGGATGGGCCAGTCATAGAGACTTGGGATGATGAGGGGCTGAAATTGGAATTAGCGATCTCTATGTCTGGCCTTTGGCATTGAAGTCTTTGTTGTTGCTGCACTTTTTGGATTTGCATCACTGCATTCAGACGTACCAGTTACTGTTGGACTAAGTCTGCCTGTAATGTTGTCATAATTTACCAATAGATCTTTCGATTGCGTTCACTGATTTCTGATCTGCAAAACATTTTTTCTATTTCTTTAGGCTTCTATTTTCCTGCCAGAAATTGCCTATGATCAGTTTCAGCATTTACATATGCCAAAATTAAGAATCATTCAGCATTTACTGCAAATACAACATGGCAAAACTGGCCTCGTACAACATAAATTGAGTTATTCGGCATAAATTGTGTAGTATCTAATTACCTCAGCATAAATTTAGAAACTTTTGCTTTGCTCGACATAAGTTCTGTAGATATATGTTATACCCTCTTACATGCCTCCCTCGGCATAAGTTCTGTAGGAAGTAATCTACGCCTTTTATGGCATATCTTCTGGTTCTGAACTCAACTTTTTCTTGATCGGCACAAATTCGGTAGGAATTAAGTGGCCTAACTTGTGTTATATTGTTATCTAACAAAAAATTTCAATTTCAACGCTCCGACCCGACCGCACCCAAAACTCAGAACTCATATGAAGAAAGTAAATAACCCTTCACATTCTTCCTTTTCCCAACCATTATACCATGTTTGATTTAAAACAATACTAGGTAATTGTTCTAGGTACTCAAGTCAATTGAAAATATCGACAGAGTCCATTGGCTTTTGAGAATTTTTTTTTAGAAAATAGCAATTTAGCATCGAACCTATGTATTTATCATAGCACTGAATAATTCTATCACTAGATCCACACCTTTGATGAAATATATCTATTATTTTTATTTACACTCTTGAACTGCAATTTTTCACTTTAAAAATGGATGAAAATGTCAGGACCTCACCTAATTAACTGCACAATTTGAACTAATCGAAAAAAACCGAATTTGGAGAAAGTTTCGTCTTTATTGATTTCAGTAACGGAATTAAAAATTTGACAACTAAAGGAAAATGAAACTGGAATTCGCCATGGTTGAGCTCCAAGCTGAACTGATAAGAAGAAGAAATCAGTAAGGAGAGAGAGAGAAAGAGGGGAAAGGTAGTTAGGTTAACAGATTTCTGTTAATGCCCTCTCTCTCCTCATGGCCTTTTATACACACGCAAGCTGCCACATCGGATGATCTTCGCCTTTCATCCATTTAATGAGCTTTTAATCTGAATGTTCATTTATTCCTCTAACTACCTCCAACTAACCTAATCGTAAGGTCATAACAGAAAACCCTCCATTTGTAAATAAAAAATAAAATGCCCACCTCCGTTTGTAAATAAAAAATAAAACCTCACCATTAGCAGTAGGATTATCATAATACGTTCTTATTATAAATTGTCATAATAATTCGTATTAGGTTTCTTTTAATCATATTCAAAACATGGCTATTGCTAACATATTGCCTGTTTGCATCATTCATAAAATACTTTGTTATCTTAGTTATGAAGAAGCTTCCCGAATCAGAATTCTCTCCAAAACATGGCTACAAGCCTGATCGACCCTTCCCAATTTAAAATTCAAAGTTGAATATTTTTTCGATGGTCCAATATTAGTTGACGCAGCCATGGATTTCCTCAAAAATAGTGGACGCAATCATGAAGAGATACAGGGACGACAAAATCTGTATTGACAGGTTTGAATTCTCTAACCGAATAAGATTAAATACTAGTGATCAATTTTCCCCTTGGATCAATAAGTTAATTGCCATCGCTCTTAAGAATGGTGCAAAAGATATAGTGTATGAAAATCCTTATTGCTTTGCTCAATCATACCGTCTTCCTATTATCAAAGTCTTGGCAGGAAAATCTTTAAGAGAATTTGTTCTGTGTGGTTCGTGTGATCTGATGTATGTTTCATTATCTAGGGGGTGTGCCGAACTGTCATTCTTTGAGAAAGCTTTCTTTGAGATGTGTAAGTTTAGATGAAAACGTGCTTCAGACTCTATTTAATAGTTGTTCATTGATTGTCTCTTTCATCCTTAAGCTTTGTAAGGGATTGGAAAAGATTGAGGTTTTGAATCTTCAGAAGATCAAGTCAATTTCCATAAAGGCATTCGGAAATCAACGTGTTAAAATCAAAGCACCAACTCTTGAACACTTGTCTTATTCCTATGAGTATTCCTATCGCTTTGAAAGAAAAACATTGGATGATGTTGAATGCCAGAGTCTGAAATCTTTAAAGCTAAAAAATGTGAGTCTATCTGATGGTGTCTCAATAATCTTATTTCTAGATCTAAATTCTTAAAGGTCTTAAAGATTTGCTATTGTGAGGGCATAAGGGATATTGATTCTTCAAATTTGGTATCACTTAAGTATACTGGATTTCAAATTCCTGAACTTAAAATGGCAAGTGAATCGAGCAAATTGAAGCACTCAAAATTCATTCTTAATATCCCCAGCGATTTAAATGCGACATGATTTTGTAAGTTGAGGAAGTTCCTATCAAATTTGACCTCTTCGTCACAAGTTTTCATTGATTTTTTTTGGATGCAATGCGATCGACATCAAAGGTTTGAAACTGCACCAAGGAGTTGTTATTTTCCATAATACGGGTACGTAGAATCTGTATAATAGAACAACAACTTCAACTCGTGTTCAAGTATGAACAAGAACACAATGAAGTTTTAAACACCCTCAACACAAGATCAAAAGGACCTTTCCAAGAGGTTTATTTATCTTTCAGAAAATAAAGATGAAATAGAAATGTTTAAGGCCAAGTCATCCAAATTCACAGACTTTCCTTAAGGAATAATTCCCCTCACTGTACTCGAGGTTATGGAATCTTCCTCCCAGGATAAAATGGCCTTCAATCCGACTATGACGGTACCTCAAATAGGCGGATTCTTCGAACACACTCACGGTTTGAATAATCACACTTAGAGTATTTTTAAGACAAGAAGAATGTTTTGTAATCTGAAAATTTCTGTATTTTCTATGTCATAAACCTGTGGATGAAACCAGGTTTATATAGCCACTAAATGCCCCTTTGAAAAGGTGGCATTGGTTGATAATAGAAGTGTGTGACTCTTCCTGAAAATACATGTCTATTCACTTAAAACAATGCAGTATTTTTCTGAAACAGTGCATTGGTTCACTGAAATAGTGTGTATTTTTGTTGAAGAGTTGCAACTTTCTGAAACTGTTCAATCTTCTGTAACATAAGCAACATTGTCCAAAAAGATAGATCTCATCGATCGATCAAATCCAATTCCAAATCCGAGCCGAGCGAGTGACGATGACGACGGCGCGAGGCATCATTTATTTCTTGCCTCACTTGCCATATGGAGTAAGTGTTTCTCATTATAAACACTCTCAAGTTCTCTTCTTCCACCAATGTGGGAGAAAGAGTAAACTTGCCATTTTGGGAGTACACTTTCCATTTTTAGTGTCTCCTTTCCTCCACCCTTTTACTCTCTATTTTTCTATTCACACCCTTTCATTACTATAAACCCAACATGAGTTGTAGCCCACCTAGTGGACATTTTAAATGTCAAAACTACACGGTCGGCAGTAGAGTGCCTAACATTGGCGGATGCTTTGCTATGAAGTTGTCATCCTAGGAGACTTCATCTATCATCAACTGTTGAAATGACCAAATGTTTCATCGATTGTTTAATGGATATGAAGAGTCCGAGTCATTCTTCTTCTCAAAGAAGCAAATCTTGGCATAGTCAATTGAAAGAAATAAAAGCTTTTGATGGGAAAGGTCAGCCGCTGCAATTCAAAAGTGGGAAGCGGTCATTACAAAACCTTAACAAGAGGAAAATGAAGGGACTTTATTTTTTATTAGATTAGTAATGCAGTTAATTTTCTTACTATTTCAATTTGAATGCACTTACTCATTTATAAACTTGATTAGTCTTGGTATAGATTCTTTTTTTACATCTACCTTTAAATTCTGATCGTTTCCAAAATATATAGTTGTTGTACATGTTAAATATTGAAAATTAGGCTGAGTTTGAGAGTGAATTATCTTTCCTCTTGAAATATCTAAGAGAGTGAATTAAGGGAAGGAAAGTATTGCCGGTTGTGGTGTTTTAGAACTTGCTAATGTTTTTTCTTGTGTCTATCTTCATATGTTTCAATATCCTGGTGTGAAAGATAGAAAGAGGCAACTTCATCAAAGTTAATTGAACTCTATTTACAGGAAGAGACGATTACTTATAAATCCACGAACTGTGAGTTGGAATTCAACTGCATATGAAAAGGTTATTTGAATCTAATTGATTGTGTATATCTATGAACTATAATAGTACTGACAGAAGTATAAAAGAAGATTACTATTAAAACAGTGTTTCTTGGGGGTTTGGGTTATAGGCGACAAAGGAGTTTTAAAATGAGGTGTAGATGACACAAGTTTTAATTATTGAGTGGAGGTGACAATTACTTTATTATGGATTAAGAAAGTTGGAAAAGTTTGAAAATAGCCCAGAAGTTTCTGAATTTACACTTTGATTCAAATGTTAGTTAATATAACAGAAAACGAAGGGAAAAAGGCGTGTTTCCCTCTCTTTTGATACACTGTTACTGCATGTATATATATAAACGGAGGCCGAAATAGTGCAGAAAAATTTTATTGCATTTTTCCTTGACATTCTTCGGAATTAAAATAAATTTTATCCAAAAAGATAGATCTCATCGATCGATCATTTTCCAAATCCAAATCCGAAGCTGAAGTCGAAGCCGAAGCCGAAGTCGAGCCGAGCGACGACGACGACGATGGCACGAGGCATCATTTATTTCTCGCCTCACTTGCCATGTGGAGTAAGTGTTTCTCATTATAAACACTCTCAAGTTCTCTTCTTCCACCAATCTGGGAGAAAGAGTAAACTTATCATTTTGGGAGTATACTTTCCTTTTTTAGTGTCTCCTTTCCTCCACCCTTTTACTCACCATTTTTCTATTCACACCCTTTTATTACTATGAACCCAACAATCCCCCACATGAATGAGGAATGACTATTTTTCGTAAAACTTTTACGGACAAGTATGTGATCATCAAGCAAAGACTGATTGCATCTGGATAAGTGGGTTTCCCTTTGAACTTTTCGTAGTAAACATGCATCGGATGCACTCGGTCAATCAGTAGATTTGATATCTTTGAACGGTCGAGCTTTGATGTACACATAGACAACACATGTCACACAACCAACCTTTTACCGTTTATGGTTCTTATGGTTTTATTCTTTTTAGCCATGAACACGTCCCAGTTTTCATGAGAGCTTAGAAAATAGGCCTTTACTAACATTCTCTTTGAAGCGGCTCCACTTCGCCCACACATAGGTGATTTTTAAACGTTCAATCATGTAGATTAAACTATTTGGTCAAATCTATCAAATTTAGATAATCATTAAAAGACTTTTCACCTTAAGTCTTATCCTTGTTTACTATACATTGTCTACATCATGAGAATGGGTTGGGTAATTGACAATGTTGAACCTGTTAGACACAACTTTGTTTGATCTCCTTAAACCTAGCTCTTGGGGATCTCCAGTCTGCTAGGTAGAGTTACCGTCATGCTGACTTTTCCTAGGCCTTAAACCCATTCCCTTGGATGTCATTTCTATCCTTCTCTAGATAGGCCTTTTGTAAGTGAATCCGGCACATTATCCTTCGACTTTACATAGTCTAAAGTGATAATTCCACTAGAGAGAAGTTCTCTAATGGTATTATGTCTTCATCTAATATGACGAGATTTACCGTTATACATTATGCTCCCTGCCCTACCTATTGTTGCTTGGCTATCACAGTGTATACATACTGGTGCCACTGGCTTGGGCCAATACAGAATATCTTCCAAGAAATTTTGGAGCCATTCTGCTTCTTCACCGGCTTTATCTAATGCGATAAATTTAGATTCCATTGTAGAGCGAGCGATACAAGTCTGTTTGGATGATTTCCAAGAAATTGCTCTTCCACCAATAGTAAATACATATCCACTTATGGATTTTACTTCGTTCGATCGGGTGATCCAATTTGCATCACTATATCCTTCAAGTACCGCAGGATATTTATCATAATGCAAAGCATAATTTTGAGTGTATTTAAGATACCCCAAAACTCTTTTCATTGCCATCTAGTGAGTTTTATTGGGATTACTCGTGTACCGAATCAATTTACTGATAGCGCATGCTATGACTGGTAGTGTATAGTTCATTATGTACATTAAACATCCCAATACTCTTGCATACTCAAATTGCGAGTTACTTTCACCTTCATTCTTTTGAAGTGCAAAGCTCGCATCCAATGGAGTCTTGGTAATACCGAATTCCATATACTTAAACTTGTCAAGTACCTTTTCGATATAATGAGACTGTGAAAATGCCAACCCTTGTGGAGTTCAATGGATTCTTATACCTAAGATCACATCTGCAACTCCAAGGTCCTTCATATCAAACTTGCTCTCGAGCATTCGTTTTGTTGCATTTATATCAGAAATGTCTCTACTGATGATCAACATATCATCCACATATAAACATATAATGACTTGGTGATTTAGAGTGTCTTTAATATAAACACATTTATCATATTCATTTATTTTGAATCTATTTGCCAACATGGTTTGGTCAAACTTTGCATGCCATTGTTTTGGTGCTTGCTTTAGTCCATATAATGACTTGGTGAGTTTACACACCTTGTTTTCCTTTCCTGGAACCACAAAACCCTCAGGTTGTTCCATGTAAATTTCTTCTTCCAAATCTCCATTTAGGAATGCGGTTTTCACATCCATTTGATGGATTTGAAGATCATATATTGCCGCCAAGGCAATTAACATTCGAATCGAGGTTATCCTTGTTACTGGCGAGTATGTATCAAAGTTACTGGCGAGTATGTATCAAAGTAATCAAGGTCTTCCTTCTGTTTGAAGCCTTTTACTACAAGTATTGCCTTGTATTTGTCAATAGTACCATTATTTGTCAATAGTACTATCCACCTTCATTTTTTTTTTGAAGATCCATTTAGAACCTACAGGTTTATTTCCGGGAGGAAGGTCAACCAATTCTCATGTATGGTTTCTTAAGATTGAATCTATCTCACTATTGACTGCCTTTTTCCAAAAGGATGAGTCTGACGACGACATCGCTTCTTTAAATATTTGAGGTTCATTTTCTAAGAGAAATGTTACAAAATCTGACCCAAACGAAGTTGACGTTCTTTGACGTGTACTACATCTTGGATTTTCTTCATTATGTACATTCTTACTTGGTTCACCTCGAGGTCGTTTAGATCCTCCACTAGACTGTTCATGTCAAATTTTATATGGGTAAATGTTTTCAAAGAATTCAGCATTATCTGATTCAATTACCGTATTTTCATTTATATCCGGATGTTCAAATTTATGAACCAAAAATCGACATACTTTACTGCTTTTAGCATAACCTATGAACACGTAGTCCACCATTTTAGGCCCTATCTTAACCCTTTTAGGTATAGGAACTTGAACCTTCGCTAGACACCCCTACACTTTGAAATATTCCAAGTTAGGTTTCCTTCCTTTCCATTTTTCATAAGGAATTGATTGTGTCTTACTATGGGGAACTCTGTTGAGTATACGATTGGCCATAAGGATAGCCTCCCCCCATAAGTTTTGCGGTAAACTAGAACTTATAAGTAAGGGATTCATCATTTCCTTCAAAGTTTGATTTTTCCTTTAGTCAATTCCATTAGATTGGGGGTGAATATGAAGCCGTAGTTTGATGGATTATTCCATTCTCTACACATATTTGTGCAAAGGGAGATTCATATTCTCCGCCCCTATCACTTCTTATCATTTTGATCTTTTTGTCTAACTAATTTTCAACTTTAGTTTTATATTGCCTAAATACATCTATTACTTCATCCTTACTATTTAGCAAGTAGACATAACAATATCTAGTGCAATCATCAATAAAAGTTATGAAATACTTTTTCCCACCACGAGATGGTGTTGACTTCATATCACAAATATCAGTGTGTATTAAGTCTAATGGATTTGAATTCCTTTCAATGAACTTATAAGGATGCTTTTCATACTTCGATTCCACACACGTTTGACACTTTGATTGATTGCACTCAAAGTTTGGCAAAACTTCTAAGTTAATCAGTTTTTGTAACGTTTTATAATTAACATGGCCTAAACGTTCATGCCATAAATCATAAGACTCAAGCAAATAAGACGAATTTGAACTTTTATTCATTTCAACAGTCATTACATTCATCTTATAAAGGCCCTCCGTGAGATAGCCTTTTCCTATACATTTCTCCTTTGCTAACTACAATTTTCCCAAAAACGGTTACACATTTGAATTCGTTTTTGTCTAGGAGTGAAATAGAAATTAAGTTCCTATGTAACTCCGGAACATATAGCACATTGTTCAGTGTCAATACCTTGCTGGAAGTCATCTTTAGGCAAATTTTTCCTGTTCCCTCCACCTTAGCAGTAGCGGAGTTGGCCATGTAGAGCATTTCTTCTACTTGATCCAGAGCAAATGACGAGAACAACTCTTTGTTTGCGCAAACATGGCATGTGGCACCAGAATCCATCCACCATTCACGTGGACTCCCCACTAAGTTGCATTCCGTGAATATAGCACGCAGATCATCATATTCTTTATTGGACTCAATCACATTTGCTTGGTCCTTTTTCTTGCCTTTCTTTGGGGCTTGACAATCTGTGGACTTGTGGCCAATTTTGTCACAATTGAAGCATTTTCCCTTTAAATTTTTCTTGGGTTGATTGCTTTCATGTTTAACTTTCTTTCTTTTCTTCAAGTTGTTTTGGTCATCTTCTACAATATGTGCTCCATTCATTGTAGAATTTTCCTTTGACCTTCTTTCGACAGCTTTATTATCCTCTTCGATATGGAGTCGGACGATAAGATCTCCAACGGTCATCTCCTTGCGTTTATGCTTTAAGTAGTTTTGAAGTCTTTCCACAAAGGTGGTAGCTTCTCAACTATTGCTGCTACTTGGAAAACATTATTCACAATTAAACCTTGTGCAAGAAGATAATGTATGATGACTTGCAACTCTTGTACTTGAGAGACAACAGATTTGCTGTCAATCATTTTGAAGTCTAGGAACCGTGCAATAAGGAATTTCTTAATTCCCGCATCTTCCATTTTATATTTCCGTTCAAGTGCCCCCTACAGTTCTTTTGATGTCTTGGTTCCACTATAGACATTATAGAGGTCGTCTTGGAGACCACTCAGAATATAGTTCCTGCAAAGAAAATCCTAATGTTTCCAAGCTTCTACAATAACGAAGCTGTCCTTGGGCACCTCGAGAGCGTCTTCGCTAGTGAACCATTGTAGACATAAAGTGGTCAGGTAAAAGAACATCTTTTGTTTCCATCCTTGATGTCAATGCCAGAAAATTTTTGGGCTTCTCCGTTTGTGCCATCGCTGGCGGAGCATTTATGCGACTTGATGTGGTAATATTATCTTCCCCCATAGATGTTGCCGCATCCATCATTTGACTTTCAGTTGTCATTTTTCCTGTCACCATAAGACAGAAAAATTAGTATTTTTTAGAATACTATTTATAAAGTTAAGTAACTTGAAATTCTTCTTCTTGTTTCTAGTTAACGATGAAGTTTTTATTACTTCAAATCGTCAACTGAGTGAACCTTAACTTGTGATGAAGATTTTATGTCTTCTAATCACTAGTTAAATTCAAGCGGAGTAGAAAACCTAAGCTTTAATCTCTAAAAACAAGCAATACAGATTTTGTAAAGTTATTTCTTAAGATTGTTATTTTCCACAATACGGGTACGTAGAATCTGTATAACAGAACAACAACTTCAACTCGTGTTCAAGTATGAAAAAGAACACAATGAAGTTTTAAATACCCTCAACACAAGATCAAAAGGACCTTTCTAAGAGGTTTATTTATCTTTCAGAAAATAAAGATGAAACAGAAATATTTAAGGCTAAGTCTTCCGAATTCATGGACTTTCCTTAAGGAATAATTCCCCTCACTGTACCCGAGGTTATGGAATCTTCCTCCCAGGATAAAATGGCCTTCAATCCGACTATAGCGGTACGTCAAATAGGCGGATTCTATGAACACACTCACGGTTTGAATGATCACACTTAGAGTATTTTTAAGACAAGAAGAATGTTTTGTAATTGAAAATTTCTGTATTTTATATGTCATAAACCTGTGGATGAAGTCAGATTTATATAGCCACTAGATGCCCCTTTGAAAAGGTGGCATTGGTTCATAATAGAGGTGTGTGACTCTTCCTAAAAATGCATGTCTATTCACTTAAAACAATGCAGTATTTTTCTGAAACAGTGCACTGGTTCACTGAAACAGTGTGTATTTTTGTTAAAGAGTTGCAACTTTCTGAAATTAGGCAATCTTCTGCAACAGAAGTAACAATCTAAAATAGTGCAACCTTCTGTAATAGAAGCAACAATCTGAAATAGTGAAACAATTTCAAACAGACGCATCAGTTCTGAAACACTGTTACTGCGTGTATATCTATAAACGGAGGCCAAAATAGTGCAGAAAATTTTTACTGCATTTTTCCTTGGCATTTTTCAAAATTCAAATAAATTTTATCCAAAAAGATAGATCTCATCGATCGATCATTTGACAAATCCAAATCTGAAGCAGAAGCAGAAGACGAGCCGAGCAAGCGACAACAACGACGGCACGAGGCATCATTTATTTCTTGCCTCACTTGTCATGTGGGGTAAGTGTTTCTCATTATAAACACTCTCAAGTTCTCTTCTTCCACCAATGTGAGAGAAAGAGTAAACTT
Organism: Capsicum annuum; assembly: GCF_002878395.1. Lineage (NCBI taxonomy): Eukaryota > Viridiplantae > Streptophyta > Magnoliopsida > Solanales > Solanaceae > Capsicum > Capsicum annuum. Next base: position 215,145,528 of record NC_061122.1, on the reverse strand, counting down.
GCCATTTTAGGAGTACACTTTCCATTTTTAGTGTCTCCTTTCCTCCACCTTTTTACTCTCTATTTTCCCATTCACACCCTTTCATTACTATGAACCCAACAGGAGTTCTAGCCTACCAAGTGGACATTTTAAATATCAAAACTACACGGTCGGCAGTGAAGTGCCTAACATTGGCGGATGCTTTGCTATGAAGTTGTCATCCTAGGAGACTTCATCTATCATCAACTGTTGAAATGACTAAATGTTGCATCGATTTTTTAATGGATATGAAGAGTCTGAGTCATTCTTCTTCTCAAAGAAGCAAATTTTGGCATAGTCAATTGAAAGAAATAAAAGCTTTTGATGGGAAAGGTCAGCCGCTGCAATTCAAAAGTGGGAAGCGGTCATTACAAAACCTTAACAAGAGGAAAATGAAGGGACTTTATTTTTTATTAGATTGGTAATGCAGTTCATTTTCTTACTATTTCAATTTGAATGCACTTACTCATTTATAAACTTGATTAGTCTTGGTATAGATTCTTTTTTTACATCTACCTTTAAATTCTCATCGTTTCCAAAATATATAGTTGTTGTACGTGTTAAGTATTGAAAATTGGGCTGAGTTTGAGTCAGAAGATTCTTTATCCTAGGCTTCATTTATCACTATTCTATAGTGAACTTCTTTCCTCTTGAAATATCTAAGAGAGTGAATTAAGGGAAGGAAAGTATTACCGGTTGTGGTGTTTTTGAAATTGCTAATGTTTTTTCTTGTGTCTATCTTCATATGTTTCAATATCCTGGTGTGAAAGATAGAAAGAGGCAACTTCATCAAAGTTAATTGAACTCTATTTACAGGAAGAGACGATTACTTATAAATCTACGAACTGTGAGTTGGAATTCAACTGAATATGAAAAGGTTATTTGAATCTAATTGATTGTGTATATCTATGAACTATAATAGTACTGACAGAAGTATAAAAGAAGATTACTATTAAAACAGTGTTTCTTGGGGGTTTGGGTTATAGGTGACAAAAGAGTTTTAAAATGAGGTATAGATGACAGAAGTTTTAATTATTGAGTGGAGGTGACAATTACTTTATTATGGATTAAGAAAGTTGAAAAAGTTTGACAATAGCCCAGAAGTTTTTAAATTTACACTTTGATTCAAATGTTAGTTAATATAACAGAAAACGGAGGGAAAAAGGCGTATTTCCCTCTCTTCTCATTCGTTGTTATTTTCTCTCTCTTCATGATTATTGTTGTTCATTCTTGCTGTTGCTTTATTTATCATATTCTTCTTCATTATCAAATGTTAAATAATGTTTTTAAATTTACACTTTGATTCAAATGTTAGTTAGTATAACAGAAAACGAAGGTAAAAGGCGTGTTTCTCTCTCTTCTCATTCGTTGTTGTTTTCTCTCTCTTCACGATTATTGTTGTTCATTCTTGCTGATGTTTTATTCATCATCTTCTACTTCATTATAATCTTCATCTTCTTCTTGTCGACCATTGTTGTTGTTGTTGTTGTTACCGCTATTGCTGCTATCTGACCAATTTCTTAGGTCAAATTTTATTTCGTACATCACTTTCCACTTTAGCATTACTTCATATGTGACTTTGATAAGTAAAATTATGATTTTTATTTGAATTTGTCATCTGGGTACACCAGTTACTGATGTTTTTCCAATAATGGATAGAACTCGATCATGAATCCAACATAAGTGCCCACAATTTATACAGATCACTCATATGATGCATCAGCTAAGTAATTTGTTGCAACACAATATTTATCTGTTGCATTAGACTTGTTATCTGTTGCATCAGACTGATTATCTGTTGTAACAGATGATTAATCTATTTAGAACAACACAAATTAACCCCTGCCACAAACCCAATAGATAACCAATATGTTTCAACTCTTGCTATTGCTACTGGATTCAAAATTATTCCTTACGTTCAATTATCCTTCCCAAATTTTCTAATTTGATTTCTCATTTTACTTGTCTCTTTTCATTAATCAAGAAGAGATAAAAAAAAATCCATGTTTTACCCTTTGCATTAATCACTTTTTCTTCAAATTAAAATGTAAACATCATTCAATAGGGAGACTATATGCCGACCCACGTTAAAAGCTTTCTTTTCTTATGAAATTTTGATTGAGTAGAAAATAATGATTATTTTAAACACCGTCTACTATCCCACCAACTGATCAGCCCCTGCAACAAAGCCAACAGATAAATCTTGCTATTGCTACTGGATTCTAAATTATTTCTTTTTATGTCCAATTATCGACATGTTTGTTGAGAAGATAATAGATAGAATGAAAATTAAATATGAATTAAAACATCAAAGTTGTTCAAACTTAATTTTTTATTAAAAACAAAAAAAATACATATACATAGGCTAAAAGAAAAAATTAATCTAATTATTATTAATATTATCATCATTGTCAATCGGCCAATCTTCAACCGAAAGTAGCAAGGCACTCCTCAGCCTGCAGATCTCATGGAGTATTCTTGCTCTAACTGCTCCCAGTTCTCATTGCAGGTCACGAACCTGATTCTGAAGTTCATTCACGACGTCTTGCAGAAAAGCAACATCCCACACTGGATCAGCCATAATCTAGAACACATATGAATTGACAAAAAACTTAAAAACAAAAGTAAAGATCTTAAGAATATCCGAATGTAATACAACGTAAACTACAAATTGGAAAGAAAAAAACTTACCTTATTCAGGAAAGAGAAAGTGGTGGAAGTCTAGGTGTAATATGAAAGACGAGATATAATAATAAAATAGAGTGTAGTTAAATGAATGATTGAGTAAGGAGGGACCTATTTATACAGGATTGAATTTGAATGAGAGGCAAAAAGGTGCGACTGTTCACCTCTATTTATTAATTATATTTTTTATTTTAATTACTGTGAATAGTTATGACTTAATTAATTTAAGAAAAGAAATATTGTGATAAGTCATGACTTTTCAGATTATTATTATTAATTAGTTCTTTCCAAGAACCATTTTTATTGAGTTGTGACAACAGATTTTCTATCTGTTGCATCAAATAATTCATCTATGACAATAAATATTTTATCTGTTACAACAAATATAAAACTTGCATCAGATAACCTATCTGTTGCAACATATAATCTAACTGTTCACCTCCATTTATTAATTACATTTTTCATTATGATTACTGTGAATAGTTTTGACTTAATTAATTTAAGAAAAGAAATATTGTGATAAGTCATGACTTTTCGGATTATTATTATTAATTAGTTCTTTCCAAGAATCATTTTTATTGAGTTGTGACAACAGATTCTATATCTGTTGCATAGATAATTCATCTGTGATAGCAGATATTTTATTTGTTGTAATAAATATAAAACCTATTGCATCAGATAATCTATCTGTTGCAACATATAATCTAACTGTTCACCTCCATTTATTAGTTATATTTTTTATTACTGTGAAAAGTCATGACTTCATTAAATTAAGAAATATTGTGATAAGTCATGACTTTTTAGATTATTATTTTTAATTAGTTCTTTCCAAGAACCATATTTATTGAGTTGTGACAATAAATTCTATATTTGTTGCATCAGATAACTCATCTATGACAACAAACATATCATCTGTTGCAACGATAGAGAACCTGTTGCATCAGATAATATATCTGTTGCAACATATAATCTACCTTTTTCATAAAAAAAACTATCATCATATCATTAATTCAAATTTACTGACTTTCTTATTATATAAATTTAAAAAACACCTTTTCAATGATCGTTTCTTTAATAAAATAAAAACTATTTTTATTTTTTGGCAACAGATATAATGGATGATATATTTTAATAGCTTTTTTAATTTCTTCTAACAGCTGATACATCAGTCGCAACAAATGAGAAATTTGATGCATCAACAACATTGTTGAATGTATATGTTTTTGTTTTAGACAAAAAGTCACGACTCTTCACCTTTTTATTAACAATTATGATATAACTTAATTAATCCAATGTAGCGACATTTTTTTAAATTAAATAATCTTTCTTTTACGGTTATAAATTATGTTTATCATTTAGTTCCTTATTATTTATTAACAAACCATTTTTAGGAGAATCATGACTTTTTCCCACCCTCTGTTGCCACAAGTGCTCAATTCCTACCTCCAACCATCGACATATTGAGAAGAAAGAATAAATAAAATGATAATTAAATATTAAATAAGAATTAAAAATGCAGAGTCAACCAAAACAAACCAAACAAAACATATACATAGATTTTTGAATCCCTTATAGGTAGATCCGATACAAAAAAGGAAAATATATACGCTAAAAGAAAGAAAAAACATAACTTAATAATTATTCCTACTATTATTATTATCATTGCTATTATTACTATTATTATTGTCAACCGGACAATTTTTATCCGGCAGCAGCAGGGTCGCCCTCCTCAGCCTTGCTCCGAAGTCGGCCAAATTCCTCTGGAGTTCATCAAACTGCCTTTGAAGTTCATGCAAGGACTCAATATGAATCTTCTTGTACAAATCTGGATCAGCCATATTTGTACTGGAAGTGTAGTAGAATGAACGAGTGAGACTAAGGAGAGGAGGCCAGAGGGACCTATTTATAAATGATTAATTGGAAGGGGTAGTCAAATAAAAAATCACGACTATTCATATATCCCTTAATTAAATAAAAATGGTGAATTTTTGAATATGTAAATTAAAAAAAAGGATCTAAATACAACATTTTATCTTTTACAACAGATGGATATATCAGTTTGCTTTTCCAACAGATGTAGAATGCACCTTATTCTTCCTAGCCCATCTATGGCTTAAATTGAATAAACAGATGATTAGCAAGTTGCGTAGACACTACATCTGTTGGAAAAGCAAACTGATATATCCATCTGTTAGATAACTTACAACATATTGACAATCTGTTACAACATATGGATATATCAGTTTGCTTTTCCAACAGATGTAGCAGCTGTGCAACTTGCTAATCATCTGTTTATTCAATTTAAGCCATAGCTGGGCTAGGAAGAATAAGGTGCATGCAGATAGATCCACTATCATATGTGTGTGAGTTAAGATTATTACTAATAAGGTCATCGAGATAACACACACAAAGTACAATATTTTTGTGAATGTTGTTTTTAACTGATTAGGCACTGATCATTCAAACAAGATCCTGCATTGTACAGTTAAGTTTGATGGGTTAGAATTGACAAGGTTGAGGGCCTCATGAATATGGTGCAAATACCCTATTACGAATTATTGAAGGTTATTGCTCGTATTTATGCGTGTAAAGTTTTGAGAAGGGATCAATATTTAGTGTCATTGCAGAGAACCAATAGCGACTGGACTTAACTTTAAGTGTGTATTAGACTATGAGAACACCTTCGAAGTCTCGCACTACATCAAACAAGAACGAAAAACCAATAAAAATTCCCCTAGCCCAAATTTATATGGAAGGGTTGATCGAGAAGATGATTATATGCCAGAAAAAGCCGAAGGAGAATGCCTATGAGGTAAAGGGGAGTTGATAAAAGACTATATCATCTGAGAGCTAATTGAATAAGATACATAGGGTGGAAAGTAACTTCTAGCGAATCTGGTCGATGGAATTATCTTAAAACAACATGAGAAATCTGAATCAAGTGCAAATATGAAAGTGTATCCGGCAATATAAATTCGTCTGTTGTCTCTTTGAAAGAAAAATAATGCAGATGAACACTTTGCTAGGGAGCTACGACTAGGTAGCGTGGTCGGGATTATCACCTAGATAGAAAATAACAGAAAACCAAGAAAGCATCCTTACGGTCATCGCGGGTTGAAATGATGTATAGTAAGTCTAGAAAACTTCCGCCAACTGCAACTATAGTTAAAGTAAGGAATCTAAGCAAAGGCGGCAATTTTTGAATTTTAAATTTCATCCCATGCCTTCTTGTTTGTGGTTTTGATTAGGTCCCACTACTGTTGACCTGATTAAAACCACAAACGAGATTGAAAGACAGATTGAGTGTCATTACTTCCTTAGCAATATGGATTAATTGATTGTGTTTTCTTTCCTTAGCATGATTTTAACATTTCTTGGAGAAGATCAGAGGCTTGCTCTAGTTTATGAATTTTAATAATTTTTAACCTTACCTCCAGCTTGCTGATTTTGTATTCAAGCTGGTCGTTGCCATCTTCAAAGTTGGTATAGAGTTTTTGATCTCTTGTGAGCTCGACCAGGAACACTACCTTCAAAGTTGTGGCATTGAAGAAGGCCTTCAGAACACTTTCTTCAGAAGCCTCAAAGGATACACCGAGGGTCGCTATGTTTGTTTTAGGTCAAAATGTGTTGATGCACACTCAAGATGTGGTCCCAACCATTGAACAACTCACTTTTATCGAGAGTTGCTCAATGCATCTTGCTCAACCAATTTGATAAATTAATAAGCAAAGAGTTATGCAGCATGTGATCTAAACCAACTCTACCAAGCCTATCAAACGTTACATAACTATAGGCTCATTACCCTATTAAAAAATTTGACAGAGTTGGTGTACAAATCAAATGAGCTAAATCTCTCAGCCTTTCTGTTGATCGCTCTTCGCAAATTATAGATGACAAGATATCTTCTATGCAAAAGTCTACACCATAATCTCTCGATATCACTTGATATTGAGAGATTACTGATGATACCTTTAGAAGACCTTTCTCCTTGGCAAGTATTTTTGGCGATGGTGTAGACTTTTGCATAGCAGATATCATATCATCTATATTTTAGAAGAATGATCAGCAAAAAGGATAAGAGATTGCGCTCGTTTGATTTGTACACTAACTCGAGCCAATTTTTTTGATAGTGTAATAAGCCTGGAGCTATGTAATGTTTGATAGGCTTGGTAGAGTCGGTTTAGATCATATGCTATGTAACTCCTTGCTTATTAATTTATCAGATTGGTTGAGCAATCTGCATTGAGCAACGCTCGATAAAAGTGAGTTGTTCAATGGTTGGGACCACATCTTGAGTGTGCATCAACATATTTTGACCTAAAACAAACATAGCGACCCTCCATGTATCCTTTAAGGTTTCTGAAGAAAGTATTCTAAAAGCCTTTAAAAATGCCACAACTTTGAAGGTGGTGTTCCTGACCGAGATCACAAGAGATCAAGAACTCTTGGCCAACTTTGAAGACGGCAACGACCAGCTTGAATATAGAATAAGCAAGTTGGAGGCAAGGTTGAAAATTATAGGGATTCATGTACTACAACAAGCCTCTGATCTTCTCCAAGAAATATTGAAAGAATGCTAAGGCTATAAAACACAATCAATTAATCCATATTGCTAAGGAAGTAATGACACTCAATCTACCTTTCAATCACGTTTGTGGTTTCGATCAGGTCAATAGCAGTGGACCTATTGGAATCATAAACAAGAAGGCATGAGATGAAATTTAAAATTCAAAAATTACTGCATTCGCTTAGATTCCTTACTTTAACTGCAGTTGTTAGTGGAAGTTTTCTAGACTTACTGTACATCATTTCAACCCTTGATGCCCGTAAGGCTGCTTTCTTGGTCTTCTATTATTTTCTATCTAGGTGATAATCCTGACCACGCTACCTAGCAAAGTGTCCTTCTACACTATTTTTCTTTCAGAGATACAACTGACGAATTTACATTGCCGGAGACACTTTCATATTTGTACTTGATTCAGATTTCTCATGTTGTTTTAAGATAATTCCATCGGCTAGATTCTCTAGAAGTTAATTTCTACCCTATGTCTCCTCTTTAATTAGCGCTCATATGTATAGTCTTTCATCAACCACCCATTTTCCCTCGAAGGCATTTTTCTAACACACATACTGGCGTATAATCATCACCCCGAGCAACCAAACCATATAAATTTAGGCTAGGGTAATGACTATATTGGTTTCATCTCTTTTGAAACATTCCTCCTCCCCGTGTTCATCATATTCTGCTCCCGATTGAGATAACGTTTGTAAAGCAAGCTCGTCGAGTGGTGGATGCAACCTAGTTGCTTCACTTGTTCCTTTACTTGGACTTGATTCAGTTTCTTTTCTTTTGGGAACCATATTATCTAAAATTAATAGAAACATAAAATAATATATTATTGTTGATTAATGCATCATTAAAAAAAGATAACAGTAAATCAAACAAGCAAAACAGTAAAATAACAGTTGCAACAAATCACCGATCTGTTGCACCAGGTAGTATATCTGTTGCAGTATATAACCAAACTATTGCAGTGGATGAGTAATCTGTTGTAACAATACAAAACATACCACTCATCTTTTAAGACAGATGAATGGTCTGTTCAACAGATCACACAACTGTTATGACATCATCTGTTTCAACATATGAGTGATCTATTGGAATAGTTAAATAATTCATAGCAATGGCTGAGTAATCTGTTATGACAATACAAAACATATCACTCATCTGTTGAGAAAGATGAATGGTCTGTACAACAGGTCACACATCTATTGCAACATATGAGTGATCTGTTGGAACAGTTATCAACGATCAATATTGTTTAGATTTCTTCCAACATAGGGTCATCTATCGCGGCAAATGAATGATCAGTTGGAAAAATCAAGTATTGGACTTTTCCTGTAGGAAGAGTTGGCAGGATTTTATCCAATAAGAGGTTTATCTGTTGCATCAGATCATTAATCTGATGGTTCTTCTATTGCATCAGATGGTTAAATTGTTGCATCATATTTTTTATCCAAATCTTAATCTATTGCAACATATGGTAAAACTATTGCATCAGATTATTAATCTATAGCATCAGAATTATAATCTGATGGTTCCTCTAGTATATCAGATGGTTGATCTATTGCATCATATGATGAATCTATTGCATTATATGGTTGATCTGTTGCATTATATGATGAATTTATTGCATCAGATGATTAATATGTTGCACCAGATGGGTAATCTGTTGGAGGAAATAGTAGCATAATTTTGTTAAACAAAAAACAGCAATTTCACCATTTTTACCAAGAATAAGAACAGAAAAAATCAAACCAAATTGTCCTTTTGTTTTTATAAACACAAACAATAAAAATCAAACTTCAAAAAAATGCAAAAAACAACAAAATATCATAATTTACTTCGAAAAGAGAAGAGAAGAGAAGAGAAAAAATACCAGAAATTAGGATTTTATTCAGACCGCATTTCAAATTAGTGTAATAAATATTGAAATTGTTAACCAATACTGTAAGAGAAGTTGGCTCAAGTTCCTCATTTTTTTAAAACTAAAAAGGCCATAAATTTTTACCTGTGAAAGAAGAAAATGACCGATGAAGAATTCGAAGCTATTGTGGGCGGAGAGCAAGGCTGTCACATTGATTGAAGTCGAAAAGGAAAAGAAATCCCAACTATTTATAGTTGGATGTTGAAGTCGCCGAGGATTGAAATAAGAAATTTGCAGAACAATTGGTTGGGAGAGAGTTGAGAAAAGCTGTCGAGAGAGGGATGGGAGACAGGTTGATTGAATTGAAAAGGGGAACTCGAAGCCCAACTATTTGTCATCGGTGGTTGAAGGGAGAAATTTTGTAGAACTGTTGGTTGGGAGAGAGTGGAGAGAAACTATTGAGAGAGAGGAGAGAGTGGTTGATTTGGATTAAAGAGGGTGTGGGTTGGGTTGATTTGTATTTTTGAAAAGATTACAAAGTTTTGAAAATATTAATCAAGTCCACAATTAACTTGATCAAGTTTCCTAATAATGTTTGACCCTATCTGTTGGTCAATGTCACCAATCCTTCATTCAAGACTGAAAAGACACCTATTCTTTAATTTTCGTTTGGGACATAGGTGACAAAAGAGTTTTAAAATGAGGTGTAGGTGACATAAGTCTTAATAATTGAGTAGAGGTGACAATTACTTCATTGTGGTTTAAGAAATTTTGGAAAATTTCAAAATAACCCACAAGTTTTTAAATTTACACTTTGATTCAAATGTTAGTTAATATATAATGGGGAACGAAGGGAAAAAAGATGTCTTTTTCTCTTTCCTCATCCATTGTTATTTTCTCTTTCTTCACGATATTTGTTGTTCATTGTTGCTGATGCTTTATTCATCATCTTCTGATTCATTATCATCATCTTATACTTAATTATCAACTTCATATTCTTTTTGTTGACTATTGTTGTTGTTACCCCAACTGTTGCTCTTTGACCAAATTCTTATGTCAAATTTTGTTTCGTAAATCACTATCAACTTTGGAATTTACTTGAGAGGAGACTTTGGTAAGTCAGATTATGCTTTTTAAGTGAATCTGGGTAACTGCTAGTGTGTTGTTTTTTCAACAATAGTTTGCACGCGAACATGAATGCAATACAAGAGTAATCTGTTTAAATAAATCCATTATCTGCGGCACCAGATAAATGTTCTATTGTAACAGTAGACTCATGTTGGATTCATGTTTAAGGGTTCTAGGTGCCCGTAATATAATTATGAATCGAATAGATGGGTATTCTGTTGCACTAGATTAGTAATCTATTTCAACAGATAAATAATCTGTTTCATTAGATTACTAATATATTTTGAACAACAAAATATAGCTCCTGTCACATAAAACCTAACAGATAACTCATATGTTCTTGCTATTGATACTGGAATGAAATTATTCCTTAATTGTAGACATGTCATTCGTTAAGAAATACAAATAGCAACATAAAAATTTAATAAGAAATAAAAAGTCAAGTGCATCAAACATAATTTTTTATAAAACAAACAAAAAAAAATACATAGATAACAGAAAAAAAAGATTAATTATTATTATCATCATTATTAACATTATTATTATTTGTATGGCCAGCCGGCCAATCTTAAAAGGGCAGCAGCAGCGCCCTCCGCAGCCTTCAGATCTCTCGCAGCATCCTTACTCTGACAGCGGCCAACTCCCAATGCAGGTCATGAACCTCCTTCTGCGGTTCCCTTATGGCGTCTCATAAAGTAGCGACATCCCACACAGGATCAGCCATATCTAAAAAAACGCATAAGTTCACAAAACACACACGTAAACACAAAAGTAAAGAAAAGAAAGAATTCGAATGTAATGTAACGTAAGACAACGTATATTTACACAAAAATCAAGAAAAAAACTTACCAGGGACAGGAAAAAGCTATCAAGTCCTTGAAGAGAAAGTAGTTGAAGGTGTAACAAGAGCGAGCAATAAATAGTGTGTAGTAGAACGAACGATTGAGTAAGGAGGGACCTATTTATAAATGATTGAACTTGAATGAATTAGGCCAAAAATCGCAACTATTTACCTCCATTTATTTATGACATTCTTGATTACTGTAAAAAGTTATGACTTAATTAAATTAATCAATATTATGATAAGTCATGACTTTTCAGTTTTATTATTATTAATAATAAGTTTTTTTTAGGAACCGTTTTTTAACACTATTTTGGACAATAGATAATATATCTGTTGCATCAGATAAATCATCTGTTACAATAAATATATTATAATTTGCAACAAATAGCTAACCTGTTGCATCAGATAATATATCTGTTGCAACATATA
>NC_061122.1:215131597-215133896 GCF_002878395.1 Capsicum annuum | reverse complement strand
TAAAAAATATATTATCTTCATGACATTCAATTCTTTTGACTTTTTAATTATATAAATTAATAAAGCAGATTTAAAGGCACAACTGTTCACCTCCATTTATTAATGACATTGTTGAATACTGTAAAAAGTTAAGACTTAATTAAATTAATCAATATTATGATAGGTCATGACTTTTCAGCTTTATTATTATTAATAATTAGTTCTTCTCGGGAACCGTTTTTTTCATACCGACTTGGACAATAGATAATATATCTGTTGCATCAGATAAATCATTTGTTACAATAGATATATCATAACTTGCAACAAATAGATAACTTGTTGCATCAGATAATATATTTGTTGCAACATATAATATATATATTTTTTAAAAAATATATTATCATCATGACATCCAAATTTTCTGACTTTTTAATTATATAAATTAATAAAGAAGATTTAAAGGCACAACTGTTCACCTCCATTTATTAATGACATTTTTTATTAGTGTCAAAAGTTATGACTTAATTAAATTAATCAATATTATGATAGGTAATGACTTTTCAGCTTGAAGCTTAGCTTTATAATTATTAAAATAATTAGTTCTTTCCAGGAACTGTTTATTTTTTACACTGAGTTGCACAGCAGATTATATATCTGTTGCATCAGATAAATCATCTATTACAATAGATATATCATCCGTTGCAATAAATAGTTCAACTGTTGCATCAGATAATATATCTGTTTCAACATATAATATATATATCTTTTAAAAAAAAATTATCTTCATGACATCCAAATTTTCTGACTTTTTAATTATAATAAAGTAATAAAGAAGATTTAAAAACAAGAATATTTTAGGTGAGTTTTTTACGGTTTAAATTGTGTTTATCATTTATTTCCTTATTCTTTTTTGTGAAAAGAAATGACTTAATTAAATCAAGCTGGTGGTGACTAAATCTTTCCGTTTCTTTAATAACCATTTTTTAAAATTGAGTTTTGGCAATAGATTGTATATCTGTTGCATCAGATAACCCATCTGTTTCAACAGATATACTATCTATTGCTATAAATCGACCATCAGTTTAAGGAGCTTTTGTGATTTCTTCAAACTGATTCATAAGTCGCAACAGATGAGGAAGTTGATGCATTAGAAGCGTTTTTTGTTTTTGTTTGTTTGTTGAATGTGTTTAGACAAAAGTCACAGTCACGACTATTCATTAACTTTTTTCTTAAAAATCATATCATCATATATATATGTTAATTAAATTAATCCAATGTTGTGAATTTTTTAAAATTAAACAATCTTTCTTTTACGATTATAATATCATTTAGTTCCTTATTATTTGTTAACAAACCATTTTTAGCAGAATTTCTCATCATGACCGCATCCCTAACTCCAATCGCTGACATGTTTTGAATATGGAATAAATAGAATGATAAATAAATATTGAATAAGAATTAAAAATTCAAAATCGACCAAACCAAATCAAACATATACATGGATTTTTTTTGAATCCCTTATACGTAGATCGGATATAAAAAAGGGAAATACATACGCTAAAGAAAGAAAAAACATAACGTAATTATTATTATTATTATTACTACTACTATTATTATTGTCAACCTGACAATTTTCATCCAGCAGCAGCAGGGCCCTCCTCAGTCTTGCTCAAAAGTCGGCCAAATCCCTCTGGAGTTCATCAAACTGCCTTTGAAATTCCTGCAAGGACTCGATATGAACCTTCTTGTACGAATCTGTATCTAACATATTAGTATTATAAGTATAGTAGAATGAACGAGAGTGAGTGAGGAGGCCAGAAGGACCTATTTATAAAATGATTGAGAATTGGAAGGGATTGGACTTAGTCAAACAAAAAGCCGTGACTGTTCATATTCCTTAAAAGGAAAAATTATACAAATCTCATATTTAAGACACCATATTACACAATATCCCTTAATGTTTTAAAAAATTACAAAAAATCCTAGATTTATATTTACTAGTGATACATATGCTATATGTATCACTGCTTAACATATGTATCACAATTCAAAATTCCGGGATAAAATGTAATTAGCAAATTATCTGGGATTTAATGCAATATTGTTGAAACTATCCAAGATTTATGTGTTGTGTGTGTTACTTAAATAATACTGGTGATTTTATTAATAAGTAAATTTGAAAAAAAACGAAACTAAATACAATATTTTATCTTTTTGTTGTATTTTCGAAAGATAAAGATTGGTAATCTGTTGCAAAATATATTCCACCTGTCAGATAACTTACAACATATGGATAATCTGTTGCAACAGATTATCCATA
>NC_061122.1:215024737-215131497 GCF_002878395.1 Capsicum annuum | reverse complement strand
ATCTGTTGCAAAATATATTCCACCTGTCAGATAACTTACAACATATGGATAATCTGTTGCAACAGATAGATATATCAGTTTGTTTTTCCTTTAGCTATGGTGTCTGTTGCAACTTGCTTGTCATCTGTTTATTCAATTTCATCGAAAGCAATCGATTTTTCTAAACACTTCTTGGCCAAATTCGATTTTTGCTCTTAGATTGATTCTCTTTTTTTCTTTGCATCCTTCAACCAAACTAAATTTTTCCTATTGGATTGAGGGTAAAAATTGAATTTGGAGGCCAGCTTGAAAGATGTAAAGAAAAAAGGAGAAGCAGTCCAAGAGAGAAAATTGAGTTTGGCCAAGAAGTGTTTAGAAAAATCTATTGCTCTCGATGAAATTCAATAAACAGATGATTAGCAAGTTGCAACAGACACCACAGCTGATGGAAAAGCAAACTGATAGATACATCTGTTCCAATAGATTGTTCATACGTTGTAAGTTATTTGACAGGTGGAGTATATTTTGCAACAGATGACCAATCTATTTATATTGGAAATACAACAAAAAGATAAAATGTTGTATTTAGATTTGTTTTTTTTTTAATTTACATATTAATAAAGTCACCAGTTTTATTTAAGTAACACATACAACATATAAATCCCGGATAGGTTGCATCAGATGTGGAGTCTATTGCGTCAGATATGGAGTCTGATGCAACAGATATGGAGTCCTTTGGAATACATAGCAGCCTTGCTGGTGGTTTGATTTGTTCCATCAGTTGCTCCGTCTGTTGCAACATCAAAAATAGCATAAAGTACAAACAACAAATAAAAAACATCAATAACAAAGAAAACAACAACATTTGTTCCAACAACATCATCAACTACAAAGAGGCATACATCCTATGTTCCAACACCATCAACAACAAGGGACGGACCCACATGGAGTCCTCTGGGTGCTCGAGCATAGTTGAACTCGTATCAAACTTTATATATGTATGTGGAAATAAAGAAAAAAACATATATAATCTAATCAGTGAGCACCCATAGTAAGAGTTGTTTGGTTAGCCTAGTTGTTGTTTATGGGTGCTTAAGGCTATTTATTTCTTTTGGTCTTGAGTTAAATTCCCACTCAGCATATATTTTTTAAATTTTGGTAACCAACTCTTCTCTTCTTATTCACTTTAAACTTTTTATTTTTTTTCTCCCTTACTCCTTGTGTTGATTGTTCGGACTCGACTATTTTTAAGCTAAGAAACA
Source organism: Capsicum annuum (assembly GCF_002878395.1). NCBI lineage: Eukaryota > Viridiplantae > Streptophyta > Magnoliopsida > Solanales > Solanaceae > Capsicum > Capsicum annuum. Next base: position 215,130,256 of record NC_061122.1, on the reverse strand, counting down.
CCTACCGTCTAAACCACACCACACCACAAGTTCCAACAATCCCAAACCCACCAACAACACCACACCACAAGTTCCAACAATGCCGCCCTACCAACAACATCAATAACAGCACCAACAACAAAGAAACAAACAAAATACATAAAAAAAAATTATACTGCCAACAAGGCTTTTAAACTTCTCCCAACAGATGACTTTTTTTTTGCATCTTATAATAAAAATTCTCGATATGTTTATTCAACAATTAAAAGTTCCTTCAAATTTTTTAAATAAATATGATATGGGAAAATGGTAATTAAATAAACAAAAAGATGTAAATAAAGTTTCAAGAAGAAGACGAGAATAAAAGTGCAATAGTGAATCATATCATACAATGTCAAAAGGGGGTCAAAACAACAATTTTAGTCGAGGAATATAAGATATGGATATCGATCGGTTTAGATCCAAACGAAAATTTTTGAGAAAGAGGAGAGAAAAAAAGGGTTGTGATAATCCTAAAGAGGATAGAAAGAAAAAAGATGAGAGATTTAGGGCTGAAGGAGAGGAGGAGAGAGATGAGATAATTCTAATTTCTAGATGTACTACCCTTAATATTAAATGACTAAACAAAGTGTATTTATTCAAATTTATATTTACTAATCATAATTAATGAGGCTAATTTGGTAGTAAAATGAACCCCTAATTAATATTCTCTTGATGGGAGTGCCAAGTCAATATGAAAAAGAAGAAGTATTAGGGGTTTATATATTCATTAATTAATATTCACTAATAATTTGAGGGGTACGAGGAAGAAAACGGGTGACACTGAAAATACAGGATAAGACTACTCAATGAGATTTTTGAGTTATTGAAGAAACATTTTTTACCGCCTTTAGTAGTACTACTACTTTATCTACTTGGACAGTAGCTTGCTTTAAAATTGAAAGAAAACAAAAAGATTTTCAAAAAGATATGTCGTCTGTTGCAACAGATTTAGATATCTGTTTGAGAAATCCCAACAGCTCAGTCATCTGTGACAATAGATGGAAATGACATTTGATAACTAAATCAGAAACGTCATCTGTTACAACAAATATCAATATCTGTATGAAAATTTCCAACACTCAGTCATCTGTCATAACAGATGTAAATGTCTATTTGATAATTAAATAAGAAATGTCATCTGTTGCAACATATATTGTTATCTATTTGAAATTCTCCAACAGCTCAGTTATTTGTTGCAACGGATTTTATTGCAATTGATTTAGGATGAACAAGGGATGAAAAAATGAGCTCCTCATTAACTTAATATTAAGATTAATATTAGTACCTACATCGATCTAGGTGGAACGAGGGATGAATGAGCACAAAGGGTCAAATACAACTTTAATTGAGTTTTTTTGGCAATTGCATGATGAGACAGTACTGTATTCCTCCCGACAAGAGTCATCGATTGATCACTCTGAGATGAACCGATTCTTAATACCTCGTATGTTTAAATAATACCTTAATTGAATAATATGAGATTAGGGGTGAGTTCTCATAGGATCAACTACAACTTTAATTGAGTCTTTTGGCAAATGCATGATGAGACGGGACTGCGTTCCTCCCGACAAGAGTCATCGATTAATCAGTCTGAGCTGAACCGATTCTTACTACCTCATATGTCCAATTAATACCTTAATTGATTAATTTAGGACTATGGGTGAGTTCTTATAATGTCAACTACAATAGATGACAACGTCTATTTGATAATTTACAACAGATGGGTAATCTCTTGCAACATATGACTCAATCCATTTGATAATTTACAATAGATGGGTAATCTGTTGCAACAGATGACTTAATCTATTTGATAGTTTACAACAGATGTGTAATATGTTGCAACAAATTACATAATCTATTTGATTTAATCCAATAGAAAAGACATCTGTTGCAACAGGTTGAGCATTTGTTTATATATAATTCAATTGAGTTCATATATTAGACTAATACCTTAATTGAATATGAGTTCTCATAGGTTCAACTACAACTTCAATTGAGTCTTTTGTCAATTGCATGATGAAATGGTACTGCGTTCCTCCCAACCAGAGTCGGCGATCAATAACTCTGAGCCGAACCGATTCTTACTACCTCATAGGTTAGACTAATACCTTAATTGATTAATTTAGGACTAGGGTACTAATACCTTAATTGAATAATTTGGGATTAGGGGGTTCTCATATGGTAAACTATCGATTAATCTAGGACTAGGGGTGAGTTCTCATAGGGTCAGCCACAATAGATGGCAGCGCCTATTTGATAATTTAAAACATATGGGTAATCTGTTGCGATATATGACAATCCATTTGATAATTTACAATAGATGGGTAATCTGTCGCAACAGATGACTTAATCTGTTTGATAATTTACATCAGATTCGTAATCTGTTGTTACCTAATATGATTGATAATTTACAATAGATGAGAAATTTGACGAAACATGTTGAACATTTGTTTTTTACAGTTTTAATTGAGTTCATATGTTGAACTCCTAAAGTGATTAATCTAGGACCAGGGGTGAGTTTTTACAGGGTCACCTCCTAGAGTACTCGGTCAACTACAACTTCAATTGTTTTTATATGATTTTAAAAATTATGCATATATTTTATGATTTTAAAAATAATTAAGATCATTTGGACCAAATTAATATTTTCAAAACTACTTGTCATTCTTTTTCAAAATACAACTCAACCCATACAAAATGTTTCATCATTTTAAATCTCGAGGTGTGGATCTTTCTTTCTCATTCTCACTCAACAATACAATACAGACAACAACTACTCAATAAATTTGCTCAACCCTCCACAACAGATCACTTTTCTTGTCATTTTCGACCACATAGGTGTTATTTTTGACATCATTCTTGCTTGTATCAGTTGTTTTCTTTGTCTTTAAAGTCAACAGAGTTCGAGAAGAGCTCTATATTTGTTCTTTTTTCTAAAAAAATAAGGGCTTTTAAGTTAATGATGAAAAATAAAACTTTTAGTTGTATTATCTTCGAGAATGGGTTTATAATTTTGAGTTTTGATGGTAAAATCATTGGAAGAACTCGAGAAATCTCTAGTTTTCATTGCAGTGTTCCGTTGACTATTGTGGTATAGTTAGATGGTGTTGGTGGTGATGGTGATGGTGGTGGTGGTGTTTGTGGTCGTCGTGGTGGCATTGGTTGGTGGTGTTTGTGGTGGTATTGGTATTCGTGGTCTTTGTTTGTTTGTTGGCATTGGTTGGTGGTGTTTATGGTGGTGGCTGTTGGTGTGTCGGTATTCGTGGTGTTTGTAATGTATTTTTTAAAATCTATGCATACATCAATTGTAATGTAATTTTTGTTTTTCTTTGTCTATAGGTAAAAAATGTCTCCCAAAAGAAAATAAAGTGAAAGTGGATTAACGTCTGACCACTAAAAAAAGGCTACAGTACAGAGGGATTTGGAGGAGCTTCCTGAACAATCTCAGTCAGGAAAAAGTGAAGCTGAGGAGAGATGTGAAAATAATGTTGAGGGAGTTGGACAAGGTTCCGTAAATGGTGATGAAGAAAATAAAAGTGAGAAAAAGGAGGAGTTGGAGAGTCAGAAAGATAAAGAGGACCACATTATACGGCTTTCCTTGGGCTTTCATAGTAAAATTAATCACTAATTTTACCAATCTATAAATGTATATTGAATATAGTTATCATGTTTTGTTTTTTGCTTGCTTCCTGTTTACACTTTTTAGGCTTGGTCATTTGAAGCCATTCCTCCCCTCCAAAAGCAGTTAATTGATTACCCGGATGAGGTTTCTCATCCAAGGATGTTTAGGTTGTTGGTTGCAAAGAACAACACCAATATTAAGGAGGCTGATCTCTTTAACCTCCGGATGATATAGTACGTCTTCTTCAAGTAAAATAATTCTACTCAAAGATAAGAAAGATATTGAACAGATGTTATATCTATGCACGAGATATTATATCTGATGCACCAGATGGGGCATCTGTTGCGATGGGATATATCTTGCATCAGATTACCCATCTGTGGCTTTGGTTCTCAGAACCCGAATTCTAAAAGATTAACCATCTACTGCAAATTATGGAACAGATGTTTAATCTAATAATATATCGTTTATCTGTTGTGACGTACAGATCATCTGTTGCATAACAGACTACCCATCTTGTGCAGTTGATGCAACAGATGATTGACATTTTGCATCAGATTATCCATGTGTTTCTCTATTTCTCTGAACTAGACTCAAACGGATTTTAACCATATACTGCAAACTATGCAACAGATGGGTCTTTTTTTTTAAAATATAGCCCAACTGTGAAAATTATTATATTATATGATTTAAATGCATCTGTTTTTTTTCCTTTTTATAGGTTGTGCATCAATGGATCGTGCCTACTGAGGAGGATTCGGTGATGATTTTTTATATTACTCTTGGTCATGTTGATACTATTGCTGACCCAACGGTGGAGTTAATAAAGAAGGAATTGACTGGAGCAACAACCATAAGAAGAGCAGTTAGGCAAGGTTAGCCTAATGTTGTGGCTCTTCATGACCAACCTTTTACTAAGGCAGATCCAGGTGCTTCTTCTGGTGGAGCTTTGTTATTGGTGGCAGGCATGCTGATGCTGCTACCATAGAATAAATATGTTTGAAAACACCCCTTTTCACCCTTACATAGGTCCCTCTCACCCCTTTTCACCCTTGTGTTCTCATTGCGAATGTGATGAGTGCAAGGACTGACAGGACAAACTCTTTGAAAAAAATAGAGTCTATCTCTAAAGCTATAGAGGAATTCAAATCCAAAAAGTGTTTCATACCATCCAAGAAGGTGAGGGATCCACACACTCCTACAGCATTGGTTAGAAGAAAGAAAAGAGCAATTAGAGACGTACTCTCCGCTCGGAAATCAAAAGAAATTGCAACTCCTTCCTCTCCAAAAGCTGTTGAAGTTTAGGGGGCAGTCAAGAAGGTAGACATATACGCAAAACTTGGCACTGAAGAGAAGAGGGATCTTCAACAAGCTAAGAATGACAAGCCAGGCGAACCAAATTATCCCAGGCCTCCCTTTCCCCCCCAAAGACTTCCAGACTATGACTGATATGCGCATGCCATACGAGGACAAGGCAAGTTTACTTTTCCTAACCTATCCATTCTAATATAACCCATGAAGAAAAAGCTACGCAACAGATTTCACATCTGTTGCAACAGCTAGGTATACTAGTGCAACTGGTTGTAGTTCTATTGCAACTTATTATCCATCTGTTGCATAAGTTGCGTTGGATTATTGAATTAGAGAACCCTATGCAACAGATGGACCATCCATTGCATCTTTACAATTACTAACCTATTTAAAAATTGACTTCTTTAAAAATTGACTTCTTATCTCACAGGCTCATGAGAAAAAGGCAATTAACGTACCGAGAACCTTATGACGATGTCGATAGGATAATGGACCTCGACTTCTGCAAGAAGCTCAAGGGTAGGTACGATCAAATCAATGGAGAGGCATCAGCCCTTGGCGTGGAACTTGATTTCTGAGTTCCTACATTGGTCTTGGATGAAGAAGAAATTTTAAGATATGTTAGAGGGGACAGGCCAAATCCATACGACAAGAGCTGGACGAGGCAAAAAGGATTTTTGCAATCATTAGCGTGAACTGCATACATTATTGGGCTATTGAGATACTACTTGAGGAGGGAAAGATCAATGTTTATGACTCTAACATACCTCTCGTCGACGATTTTGATCTGTTTCTCCTCATAGAGCCACTGATGGGGCTGTTACCCATCTTGTTGAGGGAGAGTAAACTAATGAATTATTTGCCAAAGGAAGTGTTGATGAAGAAATCATGGGATTTTGAAGGTCGAAACAGGGGAATGATCCTTCCAAAAGATGATGCCGCTAAAGCTAGCGGCTTGCACGCTCTTGCACATATCAAATGTTTGCTGACCGACATAGAAATGGCTGAGCCAACGACTTTTCTATGCGATAATACTGTGGCAAACCTACAAGAGGTCTGGGCTTATGGGGTACTAACAGGACACTTGAAGCCTGTGTATATAGAAGAGCCTGTGAAATAGAAATTTTTAATTTCAAGTCACCCTTCACTTTATTACATGTACATGTAGTGGCAATAATTTTTTTCTGATGAAAGTTGAGTTTTTTATAATGCAATAGATTAGATTGTCAATCTGTTGAACAGTGGGAAGACCTGTTTGACTAATCTAACAATCTAATAATCTAAGTATAATCTATTGCAACAGTGGGAAGGCCTGTTTGATAATTTCTATGAATAATCTAATAATCTAAGTCTAATCTGTTGCAACAATGGGAAGACTTGTTTGATAATTTCCACAGATGACCTAAATTTTACAACATATGCCTAAATCTTTTTGATATTTCCCAATAGTTACGCTTGACTATCCATGTGCTTGTCGACAACAAACCAGTAGCAAATACACACACCACCATGAAAATTTCAGCAATTAGGCTTCAATATCCATGTGCCCAACAATACCAAACCAGTAGCAATAACGGCAACAATGTAGGATCTTCTTGCTCGATTTTGTTACTCTTCAGAAGCCTTGAATTTGTTCAACAAACCCCAGATTACACGATTTTCTTGTGAAGGGTATCGTTCTTCATACCAATCAAAGTAATCGCATCCACCCAATTTCTATAAAAAAGAGAACACAATTATAAAACCATTACAAATCAATAATTAATCAATTAATTAAATAAAAAAATATTACCTTTGAAATTTTACAAGTAAAAAAGCTATGGCCCAGATTTTGTTGAGTCCAAGAAGTCTTTAACAGAGCTTCATGACCGTACTTAAAATATCTAAAATCTTTATCACAAAAAATAGTAGAAGATGCGCTCGAAATTATCAAGGTCAGTTGGAAAAAATGATAGTAATAATTTGAAGAATTTGGATAGATAAAAGAAGATGACGATGAAGAAGAAGATTTAGGAATTTAGGGTTAAATTTTAGGAGGAAGATGATATATAAGACAATGGGGGAAAAATAATCGTTGGAGGCCAAGTGACGATAAGTCACCGAAATGTGCCAGGACTGACACTAACACATTTGATGCCTATTTTATTTTACATCTTTAAAATGAACATGTCTACTTGATGCCTATTTTATTTTACGTGTTTGAACTGAACACCGTCGATGGGTTGTGCCTTTTTTATTTTAATTCACTTTAACCTTTTTAAACGTAGTGGCAATTTTTTATGTCCAACAAAAGTTGAATTTTTATAATGCAACAGATTCTCTATCCATTGTAACAATTATCCTACCTGTTCTGACATATAGTTTATCTGTTGCAATAGGTTGGTCATCTGTTGCATTATCTCGATGTTTTATCTAAAGTCCATCTGTTGCAACAGTGGGAAGACATGTTTGATAAATTCCAACAGATAACCTACCTATTGCAATATATGTATAAATCTGTTCAATTATTCCAATAGATGTGTCGTTTGTTACAACAGATAAAGTCCATCTGTTGCAACATATGTCTAAATTTGTTTTTTTTTTCCAATAGATGTGTCATCTATTGCATTATCTTGATGTTTTTATCTAAAGTCCATCTATTGCAACAGTGGGAAGACCTGTTTGATAAATTCCAATGGATCACCTACCTGTTGCAACATATGTCTAAATCTATTTGAATTTTCCAATAGATGTGTCATCTATTGCAACAGATACATTATCTGTTGCAATATTTGAAACTAGTATTCCTTTTCAATTAATAAGTTCAAATCTAAGGAATAAATAAAATTCATAGACAAAATAAAATAAATCAAATCCTTTATAAATTAGCTGAAATAAGTCAACGAATAAATGAAATGTAAAAAAAATGTTATGGGTAAGACCTCAACAAATACATCAACAACAATTTAAGTGTACTGCTAAGGATTGCTTTGACAGGCTCAATCTATAAAGATCTACTCAGTATGGATAAGTTATTTTCATCCGATGCTATGGAATTCGGCTTTGCTCGCCGTGGATCTTCATTGTCCCTTGCGTACGGTTTCTGCGCTTTCTGTTCTCTGTACTTCCATAAAAAGAGTAGCATATTGTCAATGTTGTTGAGTAGTAGCTTCTTCTATATCCACTTTGAAAGCTAGAATTGGTCAATGCTAATCACGGAGATACAACAAAACGGAAAAAGAAAACTTATCTCTTCTAGCAAATCAAACAGGTCTTTCTCCCATTTTAAATTATCCCAAACATATTATATTTCTGTTGCAACAATAAATCAACTTTTGGGACAAATTTCTACATAAGAAAGACCCTGTGTGATAATTTCCAAAGGATGAACCATCCATTTCAACATATGAATTATCTGTTACAGCAGATAGGTCGTCTGTTGGTACAAATAAAAGTTGTACGAAGAGCTGTTTGATTTGCTAAAATAGATGAGACATATGTTGCACCAGATAAAGTATCTGGTGTAACAGGTTAGTCAACTGTTGCAACAAATGTATATATCTGTTTGATAATTTTCAGCAGATGTGTCATCTGTTGAATAGATATGTGTCTGTTTATTTTTTCAGTTGGAAGACATATAATATATTCACCTTCTTCAACTAGTGCTGCTCTTTTTTGGACATTTTACGTTGCTCAGTGCAACACGCAGACAGAGAAGTTGCAATTTCGCTTTTTTGGCTGCCTGATAATGCCCTGGAAATAACTCTCCGTCTCCTCTTAGCCCTAATCTCTAATGGAGTAAATGGAAATAAAATCCTCTTTGATGGAATGAGACCCCTCTTAGATGTCAATTCCTTTACAGAAGCAGTTAATGCATTAATAGTATTAATCATTATATCATGTTTCCCCCTACAGTCTTGACATTTGCATGCAGAACATTCGCTGGGAGAGGCAAAATCTGTAAAACTAGTATGATCATACTCATAATGGTTTGTTTTAAATACTGTAAGAGGAGCATCATTAGCACCAACGGTAGCACCACTACTACCTCCAACAGCTCCATCAACAACAACAAGCCCACCCTCCAAAATTGTTTTTCTTGTAATGGTTGTTGCTCCAAACAATTCCATTTTTATTCTGTCGATGACCTTAGGGTCCGATAAAGTTTGCACAGACTGTAAAGTAAGAAAAAATGGCATCTTCAACTCTCGATTGGTCGGAACTAGCAACGGAAGCACATTCTAACATAAATCATTACATATATTAGAATGATGATTAGATCATTCAAAAAAAAACATTAATTAAAAGAAAAATTAATTATAATTATTCTTACTGCATCCTTCGAGGGGGTGAAGAGATCAAGAAATTTTGTATTTTTATGAGTTTTGGCCAACAACCATCTCAAGATTCTTGGACAGGAAACTCCTTCCTGGTAGTTCACTTGTTGTCACAAATAAGGAATGACTTCAAACGCCCAAGCCTATAAAATAACGCCAATAAATCAAAATCGTTATTGATCAAAAAAATGAATAATATCATAATAGAAGAAAGAAACATTTACCATGAAAGCCCATGGGAAGCCATATAAGTTGACTGTCTTTGGCGCTAATAGAGTTAACAAATATTTGACAGTCATATTGAAGCCTTCATACCCCCATGGATAGCTGTTAAATGCCTCAAGATTCTCGGAGAGCTTGATTAAATCGAGGCTTATGTTGTTGTTAACTTCTCTCGCCCAAAGAATATTATGTACAAACCAAATCAAGCACAATGACTGTTTGTGCTTTTTTGAAAGTCCTTTATCTTTCAATGCTTCTATCAAATTTTTGTTTTTGAAGCTTGGATCAACAATGGACACTAGGTCATCACGATCACACAACTTAGCTTTGCCTTTTTTGGGTGTACGGGGTGCGTTTTTTGGGTTAGAATAGGTATAATTTGAGAAAGAGGATAACATTTTAGTCTAGTAACTATGGCAAATTCCTTCCAACCAAAACAAATAGGCATGCCACAGTAATTTATCCACACCTCATCCATCTTATCTTTGTTTTCATACATAAACCTACGCTTGAGAAGTTCATATACCATTTTCATTTGGAAATGAGCATTGTTGTCCTCCGACAAATCAAGATACTTCCCAAAGCAGCTATCCCTAAAATAAGCATCCAATTTTTGTTCTCAAAGTATTTTTCTGAAGGCGTCAAAAGATTTTCCCATGGCTGACTTAACCACGAAATCACCCGTTAAATCTATGGCACCATCGCACTGCATTCTCACAAGATAATGATCAATGCTGAAGACTTTGACCAGCTCTTCGGTAGAAGGGCTATTAGCATCTACATCATCTCTTTTGAAATATTACTCCTCCCCGTATTCATCATATTCTGCTCCCGATTGAGATAACGCTTGTAAAGTAAGCTCATAGAGTGGTGGATGTAGCCTAGCTGCTTTACTTGTTCCTTTACTTGGACTTGATTTGGTTTGTGTTCTTTTAGAAACCATATTATCTAAAATTAACAGAAATATAAAATAATATATTATTGTTTATTAATGCATCATTAAAAAAGGATAACAGTAAATCAAACAAGCAAAATAGTAAAATAACAGTTGCAATAGATTATCGATTTATTACACCGGGTAGTATATCTGTTGCAGCATATAACCAAACTGTTGCAGCAGATGAGTAATCTAGTGCAATAATACAAAACATACCACTCATCTTTTAAGAAAGACGAATGGTCTATTCAACAGATCACACAACTGTTGTGACATCATCTGTTGCAACATATGAGTGATCTATTGGAACAGTTAAATAATTCATAGCAATGGGTGAGTAATCTGTTGTGACAATACAAAATATATCACTCATCTGTTGAGAAAGATGAATGGTCTATGCAATAGGTTACACATCTATTGTAGCGCATGAGTGATCTATTGGAACAGTTATCAGTGGTTAATATTATTTAGATTTCATCCAACATAGGGTCGTCTATTGTGGCAGATGAATAATCAGTTGGAAAAATCAAGTCTTGGACTTTTCCTTTAGGAAGAGTTGGTAGAATTTTATCCAACAGGAGGTTCATCTATTGCATCAGATCATTAATCTGATAGTTCTTCTATTGCACCAGATGGTTAATTAGTTGCATCAGATTTTTTATCCAAAGCTTAATCTATTACAACATATGGTAAAGCTGTTACATCAGATTATTAATCTATAGCATCAGAATTGTAATCTGATGGTTCCTTTGGTGTATCAGATGGTTGATCTGTTGCATCATATGATGAATCTGTTGCATTAGATGGTTAATATGTTGCACCAGATAGGTAATCTGTCAGAGAAAATAGTAGCATGATTTTGTTAAACAAAAAACAACAATTTCACTATTTTTATCAAGAACAAGAACAGAACAAATCAAACCAAATTGTACTTTTATTTTTATAAACACAAACAATAAAAATAAAACTTCAAAAAAATGCAACAAACAACAAAATATCATAATTCACTTCGAAAAGAGAAGAGAAGAGAAGAAATACCTGAAATTAGGATTTTATTCAGACCGCATTTCAAATTAGTGCAACAAATATTGAAATTATTGACCAATACTATAAGAGAAGCTAGCTCAAGTTCTTCGTTTTCTTCAAAACTAAAAAGGCCAAAATATTTTACCTGTGAAAGAAGAAAAGGACCGATGAAGAATTCAAAGCTGTTGTGGCCGGAGAGCAAGGCTGTCACATCGATTAAATTCAAAAAGGAACTGAAATCCCAACTATTTGTAGTTGGATGTTGAAGTCTCCGAGGATTGAAATAAGAAATTTGCATAACAGTTGGTTGGGAGAGAGTTGAGAGAAGCTGTCGAGAGAGGGATGAGAGATAGTTGATTAAATTTTAGAGGGGAACTCGAAGCCCAACTATTTGTCATCGGTGGTTGAAGGAAGAAATTTTGTAGAACTGTTGGTTATGAGAGAGTTGAGAGAAGCTGTTGAGAGAGAGGAGAGAGTGGTTGATTTGGATTGAAGAGAGTGTGGGTTGGGTTGATTTGTATTTTTGAAAAGATTACAAAGTTTTGAAAATATTAATCAAATCCACAATTAACTTGATCAAGTTTCCTAATAATGTTTGACCCCATCTGTTGGTCAATATCACCAATCCTTCATTCAAGACTTAAAAGACACCCATTATTCAATTTTCGTTTGTGCCACAGGTGATAAAAGAATTTTAAAATGAGATGTAGGTGACACAAGTCTTAATAATTGAGTAGAGGTGACAATTACTTCATTATGGTTTAAGAAAGTTTGGAAAATTTCAAAATAGCCCACAAGTTTTAAAATTTACACTTTGATTCAAATGTTAGTTAATATATAACGAGGAACGAAGGGAAAAAAGATATTTTTTCTCTCTCCTCATCCATTGTTATTTTCTCTCTCTTCACGATATTTGTTGTTCATTGTTGCTGCTGCTTTATTCGTCATCTTCTGATTCATTATCATCATCTTATACTTAATTATCAACTTCATATTCTTTTTGTTGACCATTGTTGTTGTTGTTGTTGTTACCCCAACTGCTGCTCTTTGACCAAACTCATGTCAAATTTTGTTTCGTAAATCACTTTAAACTTTGGAATTTACTTGAGAGGAGACTTTGGTAAGTCAGATTATGCTTTTTAGTTGAATCTGGGTAACTTCTAGTGTGTTGTTTTTTCAATAATAGTTTGCACACGAACATGAAGGCAATACAAGAGCAATCTATTTAAACAAATCCATTATCTGTGGCACCAGATAAATGTTCTATTGTAATAGTAGACTCATGTTGGATTCATGTTTAAGGGTTCTAGGTGCCTGTAGTATGATTATGAATTTAATAGATGGGTATTGTGTTGCACCAAATTAGTAATTTGTTTCAACAGATAAATAATCTATTTTATCAGATTACTATTATGTTTCGAACAACAAAATACAGCTCATGTCACACACAAAACCTAACAGATAACTCATATGTTCTTGCTATTGATGTTGGAATCAAATTATTCCTTAATTGTAGACATTTCATTCGTTAAGAAATAGAAATATACAACACGAAAATTAAATAAGAAATAAAAAGTCAAGTGCATCAAACATAATTTTTGATAAAACAAACAAAAAAAATACTTAAATAACAGAAAAAAAGCTTAATTATTATTATCATCATTATTATTTGTATGGCCAGCCGACCAATCTTCAAAGGGCAGCAGCAGCGCCCTCCGCATCCTGCAGATCTCCCGCAGTATCCTTACTCTGACGGCGACCAACTCCCAATACAGATCATGAACCTCCTTCTACAGTTCCCTCATGGCATCTCGTAAAATAGCAAAATCCCACACAGGATCAGCCATATCTAAAAAATGCATAAGTTGACAAAACACACACGTAAACACAAAAGTAAAGAAAAGAAAGAATTCAAATGTAATGTAATGTAATACAACATATATTTACACAAAAATCAAGAAAAAAACCTACCAGAGACAGGAAAAAACTATCAAGTCCTAGAAGAAAAAGTAGTTGAAGGTGTAACAAGAACGAGGAATAAATAGTGTGTAGCAGAATGAACGATTGAGTAAGAAGGGACCTATTTATAGAGGATTGAACTTGAATGAGTTAGGCAAAAAATCGCAACTGTTCACCTCCATTTATTAATGACATTCTTGATTACTGTAAAAAGTTATGACTTAATTAAATTAATCAATATTATGATAGATCATGACTTTTCAGCTTTATTATTAATAATAATTAGTTATTTCCAGGACCCCTTTTTTTTACACCGACTTGGACAACAGATAATATATCTGTTGGATCAGATAAATCATCTGTTACAATAAATATATCATGATTTGCAACAAACAGATAACCTGTTGCATCAGATAATATATCTGTTGCATCAAATAATATATATATATATATATATATATATATATATATATATATTTTAAAATATATTATCTTCATGACATCCAAATTTTTTGAATTCTTAATTATATAAATTAATAAAGCAGATTTAAAGACACAACTGTTCACCTCCATTTATTAATGACATTCTTGATTACTATAAAAATTATGACTTCATGAAATTAATCAATATTATGATAGTTCATGACTTTTCAGCTTTATTATTATTAATAATTAGTTCTTTTCAGGAACCGTTTTTTTACACCGACTTGGACAACAGATAATATATCTTTTGCAACAGATAAATCATATGTTACAACAGATATATCATGATTTACAACAAATAGATAACCTGTTGCATCAGATAATATATCTGTTGCAACATATAATATATATATATATATATATATATTTTAAAAAATATATTATCTTCATGACATCCAAATTTTTTGAATTTTTAATTATATAAATTAATAAAGCAGATTTAAAGGCACAACTGTTCACCTCCATTTATTAATGATATTTTTGATTACTGTAAAAAGTTATGACTTAATTAAATTAATCAATATTATGATAGGTCATGGCTTTTCAGCTTGAAGCTTGGCTTTATAATTATTAAAATAATTAGTTCTTTCCAGCAACCGTTTATTTTTTACAATAAGTTTCACAACAGATTATATATCTGTTTCATCAGATAAATCATATATTACAATAGATATATCATCTGTTGCAACAAATAGTTCAACTGTTGCATCAGATAATATATTTGTTGCAACATATAATATATATATCTTTAAAAAAAAATATCTTCATGACATCCAAATTTTTTGACTTTTTAATTATATATATTAATAAAGAAGATTTAAAAACAAGAATATTTCTGATGAGTTTTTTACGGTTTAAATTATGTTTATTATTTATTTCCTTATTCTTTTCTGTGAGAAGAAATGACTTAATTAAATCAAGCTGGTGGTGACTTAATCTTTCCGTTTCTTTAATAACCATTTTTATTAATTGAGTTATGGCAACAGATTGTATATCTATTGCATCAGATAACCCATCTGTTTCAACAGATATACCATCTGTTGCTATAAATCGACCATCTGTTTAAAGAGATTTTTTGATTTCTTCTAGCTGATTCATAAGTCGCAACAGATAAGGAATTTGATGCATCAGAAGCATTTTTTGTTTTTGTTTGTTTGTTGAATGTGTTTAGACAAAAGTCACAGTCACGGCTATTCATTAACTTTTTTCTTTAAAATCATATCATTATATATATATATATATATATATATATATATATATTAAATTAATCCAATGTTTTGAATTTTTTTAAATTAAATAATCTTTCTTTTACGATTATAATATCATTTAGTTCCTTATTATTTATTAACAAACTATTTTTAGGAGAATTTCTCATCATGACCACATCCCTAACTCCAACCGGCGACATGTTTTGAATAGGGAATAAATAGAATGATAATTAAATATTGAATAAGAATTAAAAATTTAAAATCGACCAAACCAAACCAAATATATACGTGGATTTTTTTGAATCCCTTATAGGTTGATCAGATATAAAAAAGGGAAATACATACGCTAAAAGAAAGAAAAAGCATAACCTAATTATTATTATTCTTATTATTACTATTATCATTGTCAACCTGACAATTTTCATCCGGCAGCAGCAGGGCCCTCCTCAGCCTTACTCGAAAGTCAGTCAAATCCATTTGAAGTTCATCAAACTGCCTTTTAAATTCCTACAAGGACTCGATATGAACCTTCTTGTACGAATCTGGATCTGACATATTAGTATTGTAAGTATAGTAGAATGAACGAGAGTGAGTGAGGAGGCCGGAAGGAGCTATTTATAAATGATTGAGAATTGGAAGGGACTGGACTTAGTCAAACAAAAAGTCACGACTGTTCATATCCCTTGAAAGGAAAAATTACACAAATCCCATATTTAAGACACCATATTACACAATATCCCTCAATGTTTTAAAAAATTACATAAAATCCTGGATTCATATTTACTAGTGATACATATGCCATATGTATCACTGCTTAACATATGTATCACAATTCAAAATTCCAGGATAAAATTTAATTAGCAAACTATCGGGGATTTAATGCAATGTTGCTAAAACTATTCGGGATTTATGTGTTGTGTGTGTTACTTAAATAATACTGGTGACTTTATTAATAAGTAAATTAGAAAAAAAAATGGATCTAAATACAATATTTTATCTTTTTGTTGTATTTCCGAAAGATAAAGATTGGTAATCGATTGCAAAATATATTCCACCTGTCAGATAACTTACAACATATGGACAATTTGTTGCAACAGATGGATATATCGATTTTCTTTTCCTTTAGCTGTGGCGCCTATTACAGCTTGCTAGTCATTTGTTTATTCAATTTTATCGAGAGCAATCGATTTTTCTAAACACTTCTTGGCCAAATTCAATTTTTGCTTTTGGATTGCTTCTCTTTTTTTCTTTGCATCCTTCAACCAAACTAAATTTTTGCTATTGGATTAAGGGCAAAAATTGAATTTGGAGGCCAGCTTGAAGGATGTAAAGAAAAAAGGAGAAGCAGTCCAAGAACAAAAATTGAGTTTGGCCAAGAAGTGTTTAGAAAAATCTATTGCTCTCGATGAAATTGAATAAACAGATGATTAGCAAGTTGCAACAGAGGCCACAGCTGATGGAAAAGCAAATTGATATATACATCTGTTACAACAGATTGTCCATATGTTGTAAGTTATCTGACAGGTGGAATATATTTTGCAACGGATTACCAATCTATTTTTTTTTTGAAAATACAACAAAAAGATAAAATGTTGTATTTAGATCTATTTTTTTTAATTTACATATTAATAAAGTCACCAGTTTTATTTAAGTAACACATACAACACATAAATCCTGGATAGTTTGCGTCAGATATGGAGTCTGTTACGTCAGATATGGAGTCTGATGCAACAGATATGGAGTCTGTTGGAATACATAGCAGCCTTGCTGGTGGTTTGATTTGTTCCATCAGTTGCTGCGTCTGTTGCAACATCAACAATAGCATAAACTGCAAACAATAAATAAAAAATATCAACAACAAAGAAAACAACAACATTTGTTCCAACAACATCATCAACTACAAAGAAGCATACATCCTATGTTCCAACACCATCAACAACAAGGGACGGACCCACATGGAGTCCTCCGGGTGCGCGAGTACAGACTGAACTCGTATTGAACTTTATATATGTATGTGGGAATAAAGAAAAAATGTATATAATCTAATCAGTGAGCACCCATAGTAAGAGTTGTTTGGTTAGCCAAGTTGTTGTTTATGGGTGCTTAAGGCTATTTATTTCTATTGGTCTTGAGTTAAATTCCCACTCAGCACATATTTTTTATATTTTGGTAACCAACTCTTCTATTCTTATTCACTTTAAACTTTTTATTTTTTTCTCCCTTACTCCTCATGTTGATTGTTCGGACTCCACTATTTTTAAGCTAAGAAGCACCCACCGTCTAAAACACACCACACCACAAGTTCCAACAATGCCAAACCCACCAACAACACCACACCACAATTTCCAACAATGCCAACCCCACCAGCAATATCAATAACAGCATCAGCAACAAAGAACCAAACAAAATACTTTAAAAAAAATGACACTACCAACAAGGCTTTTAAACTTCTCCCAACAGATGACTTTTTTTCACATCTTATAATAAAAATTCTCGGTATGTTTATTCAACAATTAAAAGTTCCTTCAAATTTTTTAAGAAGAAGACGAGAATGAAAGAGCAATAGTGAATTATATCATACAATGTCAAAAGGGGGTCAAAACAGCAAGTTCAGTCGAAGAATATAAGATATGGATATCGATCGGTTTAGATCCAAACAAAATTTTTGAGAAAGATGAGAGAGAAAAAAGGCTATGATAACCCTAAAGAGGATAGAAAGAAAACAGATGAAAGATTTAGGGCTGAAGGAGAGGAGGGGAGAGATGAGATAATTTTAATTTCTAGATGTACTACCCTTAATATTAAATGACTAAACAATGTGTATTTATTCAAATTTATATTTACAAAGCATAATTAATAAGGCTAATTTGGTAGTAAAATAAACCCCTAATTAACATTTTCTTGATGGGAGTGCCAAGTCAATATGAAAAGGAAGAAGTATTAGGGGTTTCAATATTGATTAATTAATATTCACTAATAATTTGAGGGGCACGAGGAAGAAAACAGGTGACATTGAAAAGACAGAACAAGACTACTCAATGAGATTTTTGAGTTATCCAAGAAATATTTTTTACCACCTTTAGTAGTATTACTACTTTATCTACTCGGACAGTAGCATGCTTTAAAATTAAAAGAAAACAAAAAGATTTTCAAACAGATATGTCGTCTATTGCAACAAATTTAGATATATGTTTGAGAAATCCCAACAGCTCAGTCATCTATGACAACATATGGAAATGTCATTTGATAACTAAATCAGAAATGTCATCTGTTACAACATATATCAATATCTGTTTAAAAATTTCCAACACCTCAGTCATCCGTCATAACAGATACAAATGTCTATTTGATAATTAAATTAGAAATGTCATTTGTTGCAACAGATATTGTTATCTGTTTGAAATTCTCCAACAGCTCAGTTGTTTGTTGCAACTAATTTCATTGCAATTGATTTAGGATGAACTAGGGATGCAAGAATGAGCTCCTCATTAACTTAATGTTAAGATTAATAATAGTACCTACATCGATCTAGGTGGAATGAGGGATGAATGAATCAGCTCACGGAATCAATTATAAATCCAATTGAGTCATTGTATTTGCATAGTGTTAGTATTGCGTTCCTCCTGACCCGAGTCGTCAATCGATCACTCTGAGTTGAAATGTGTTTTCATTAACTTAATTTTAAGATTAATAATACTACCTACATTGATCTAGGTGGAATTAGGGATGTATGAATGAGCACAAAGGGTCAACTATAACTTTAATTGAGTTTTTTGGCAATTACATGATGAGACGGTACCGCATTCCTCCCGACAAGAGTCATCAATCGATCACTATGAGACGAACCAATTCTCACTGCCTCGTATGTTCAACTAATACCTTAATTGAATAATCTGGGATTAGGGGTGAGTTCTTATAGGGTCAACTACAACTTTAATTGAGTCTTTTGGCAAATGCATGATGAGACGGGACTGCATTCCTCCCGACAAGAGTCGTCGATTGATCACTCTAAGCCAAACCAATTTTTAATACCTCATATGTACAACTAATAACTTAATTAATTAATCTAGGACTGGGGGTGAGTTCTCATAATGTCAACTACAATAGATGACAGCGCCTATTTGATAATTTACAACAGATGGGTAATCTATTGTAACATATGACTCAATTTATTTGATAAATTAAAATAGATGACTTAATCTATTTGATAGTTTACAATAGATGTGTAATATGTTGTAACAGATTACATAATCTGTTTGATTTAATCTAACAGAAAAAACATCTGTTGCAATAGGTTGAGCATTTATTTATATATAATTTAATTGAGTTCATATGTTAGACTAATACCTTAATTGAATATGAGTTCTCATAGGGTCAACTACAACTTCAATTGAGTCTTTTGTCAATTGCATGATGAAACGGTACTGCGTTCCTCCCGACCAGAGTCGGCAATCGATCGCTCTAAGCCGAACCGATTCTTACTACCTCATATGTTAGACTAATACCTTAATTAATTAATCTAGGACTAGGGTACTAATACCTTAATTGAATAATCTAGGACTAGGGGTGATTTCTCATAGGGTAAACTATCGATTAATCTAGGACTAGGGGTGAGTTCTCATAGGGTCAGCCACAACAGATGGCAGCGCCTATTTGATAATTTACAATATCTGGGTAATCTGTTGTGACATATGACAATCCATTTGATAATTTACAATAGATGGGTAATATGTCGTAACAGATGACTTAATCTGTTTGATAATTTACATCAGATTCATAATCTGTTGTTACCTAATCTGATTGATAATTTACAACAGATGAGAAATCTGACACAACATGTTGAATATTTGTTTTTTACAATTTTAGTTGAGTTCATATGTTAGACTCCTAAATTGATTAATCTAGGACCTGGGGTAAGTTTTACAGGGTCACCTCCTAGAGTACTCGGCCAACTACAACTTCAATTGTTTTTAAATAATTTTAAAAATTACGCATATATTTTATGATTTTAAAAATAATTAAGATCATTTCGAACCAAATTAACTTTTTCAAAACTACTTGTCATTCTTTTCCAAAATACAAATCAACCCATACAAAACATTTTATCATTTCAAATCTTGAGGTCTGGCTCTTTCTCTCTCATTCTCACTCAACAATATAGTTCAGACAATAACTACTCAATAAATTTGCTCAAACCTCCACAACAGATTGCTTTTCTTCTCATTTCCAACCACATAGTTGTTATTATCGACATCATTCTTGCTTGTATTAGTCATTTTCTTTGTCTTCATAGGCAACAGAGTTCGAGAAAAGCTCTATATTTGTTTTTTTTCTAAAAAATAAGGGCTTCTAAGTTAATGATGAAAAATAAAACTTAAGTTTTATTATCTTCGAGAATGGGTTTACAATTTTGAGTTTTGATGGTAAAATTGTAGGAAGAACTCGATAAATTCCTAGTTTCCATCGCAGTGTTCTGTTGACTGTCTTGGTATAGTTGGATGGTGTTGGTGGTGGTGTTGGTGGTAGTGTTGTTTGTGGTCATCGTTGGTAGCATTGGTTGGTTGTTTTTTTGGTAGTGTCGGTATTCGTGGTGTTTGTTTGTTTGTTGGCATTGGTTGGTGGTGTTTGTGGTGATGGCTGTTGGTGTGGCGGTATTCTTGATGCTTGTAATATATTTTTTAAAATCTATGCATACATCAACTGTAAGGTAATTTTTATTTTTCTTTGTCTGTAGGTAAAACATGTCTCCCAAAAGAAAAGAAAGTGAAAGTGGATCAACGTCTGACCACTAAAAAAAGGCTACAGTACAGAGGGATTCGGAGGAGCTTCCTGAACAATCTCAGTCAGGGAAAAGTAATGCTGAGGAGAGATGTGAAAACAACATTGAGAGAGATGGACAAGGGTCTGTAGATAGTGATGAAGAAAATGAAAGTGAGAAAGAGGAGGAATTGGAGAGTCGGAAAGAGAAAGAGGACCACATTATACGGCTTTCCTTGGGCTTTCATGGTAAAATTAATCACTAATTTTACTCATCCATTAATTTATATTGAATATAGTTATTATGATTTGGTTTTTTGCTTGCTTCCTGTTTACACTTTTTAGGCTTGGGCATTTAAAGTTATTCCTCCCCTCTGAAAGCAGTTAATGGATTACCCGGATGAGGTTTCTCATCTAAGGATGTTTAGGTGGTTGACTGCAAAGAGCAATACCAATATTAAGAAGGTTGATCTCTTTAACCCCCTGGATGATGCATTACGTCTTCTTCAAGTAAAATAATTCTACTCAAAGATAAGAAAGATATTGAAAAAATGTTATATCTGGTGCATGAGATGTTATATCTGATGCACCAGATGGGACATCTATTGCGACGGGGTATATCTTGCATCAGATTACCCATCTGTGGCTTTGGTTCTCAGAACCCGACTCCTAAAAGATTAACCATCTACTGTAAGTTATGCAACAGATATTTAATCTGATAATATATCATTCATCTGTTGCAACGTACAGATCATCTGTTGCATAATAGATTACCCGTCTTGTGCAGTTGTTGCAATAGATGATTGATATTTTGCATCAGATTATCCATATGTTGCTCTATTTCTCTGAACCAGACTCAAACGGATTTTAACCATATACTGCAAACTATGCAATAGATGGGTCTTTTTTTTTTAAATGTAGCCCAACTGTGAAAATTATTATATTATATAATTTAAATGCATCTGTCTTTTTTTTTTCCTTTTTATAGGTTGTGCATCTATGGATCATGCCTACTGAGGAGGAGTTGGTGATGACTTCTTATATTACTCTTGGTCATGTTGATACTATTGCAGACCTAACGGTGGAGTTAATAAAGAAGGAATTGCCTGGAGCAACAGCCATAAGAAGAGTAGTTAGGCAAGGTCAGCCTAATGTTGAGGCTCATCATTACCAACCTTTTACTAAGGCGGATCTGGGTGATTCTTCTGGTAGAGTTGTTGGTGTTGGTGGAAGGCATGCTGATGCTACTACCAAATAATAAATATGTTTGAAAACACCCTTTTTTGCCCTTACACAGGTCTCTCTCACCCCTCTTCACCCTCGTGTTCTTGTTGCAAATGCGATAAGTTTAAGGACAGACAGGATAAACTCTTTGAATAAGTCGAGGCTATCTCTAAAGCTATTGAGGAATTTAAATATAAGAGGTGTGTCATACCATCCAAGAAGGTGAGGGAGCCACACACTCCTACAATGTTTGTTAGGAGAAAGAAAAGAGCAATTAAAGACCTACTCTCCGCTCAAAAATCAAAAGAAATTGCAATTCCTTCTTCTCCAAAAGCTATTGAAGTTTAGGGGCCAGTCAAGAAGGTGGACATATATGCGAAACTTGGCGCCGAAGAGATGAGGGATCTGCGACAGGCCAAGAATGTTAAGCCAGGTGCACCAAATTACCCCAGGCCTTCCTTTTCCCCCCAAGACTTCCAGACTATGACTGATATATGTATGCCGTACAAGGACAAGACAAGTTTAATTTTCCTAACCTAGCCCTTCTAATCTATCCCATGAAGAAGAAGCTACGCAACAGATTTCACATCTGTTGCAATTACTGGGTAAAGAGGTGCAACTGGTTATGGTTCTAATGCAACTTATTATCCATCTATTGCATAAGTTGCATTGGATTATTGATTCAGAGAACCCTATTCAACAGATGGACCATCCGTTGCATCTTTACAATTACTAACCTATTTAAAAATTGACTTCTTTAAAAATTGACTTCTTATCTCACGTCATATTAGCATAATTCTCTACCTTATGAGGAAAAGGCAATTAACATACCGGGAAGTTTATGATGCTGTTGATAGGATAATGTACCTTGACTTCTGCAAGAAGCTCAAGGATAGGTACGATCAAATCAATGGAGAGGCGTCAGCCCTTGGCGTGGGACTTGATTTCCTAGTTCCTATGTTGGTCTTGGATGAAGAAGAAATGTTAAGATATCTTAGAGGGGACAGGCTAAATCCACACGGCAAGAGATGGACCGAGGCAAAAAGGATTTTTGCAGTCATTAGAGTGAACAGCATGCATTATCGGGCTGTTGAGATACTACTCGAAGAGGGAAATATCAATGTTTATGACTCCAACGTACCTCTCATCGACGATTTTGATCTTTTTCTCCTCGTGGATCCACTGATGGTGTTGTTGCCCATCTTGTTGAGGGAGATTAAAATGATGAATCATTTGCCAAAAGAAGTGTTGATGAAGAAATCATAGGATTTTAAAGGTCAAAACAAGGGAATGATCCTTCCAAAAGATGATGCCGCTAAAGCGAGCAGCTCGCACGCTTTTGCACACACGAATGTTTGCTGACCGGCACAGAAATGGCTGAGCCAATGACTTTTTTGTCAACACTGTGGCAAACCTGCAAGAGGTCTGGGCTTATGGGGTACTAACTGGACACTTGAGGCCTATGTATATAGAAGAGCCTGTGAAATAGAAATTTTTAATTTCAAGTCACCCTACACTTTATTATATGTACATGTAGTGGCAATAATTTTTTTCTGATGAAAGTTGAGTTTTTAATAATGCAATAGATTAGATTGTCAATCTGTTGCAATAGTGGGAAGACCTGTTTGAATAATCCAATAATCTAATAATCTAAGTCTAATCTGTTGCAATAGCGGAAAGTCCTGTTTGATAATTTTTATGAATAATCTAATAATCTAAGTCTAATCTGTTGCAATAATTAGAAGAACTTTTTGATAATTTCCACAGATGACCTAAATTTTACAACATATTCCTAAATCTTTTTGATATTTTCCAATAGTTACGCTTGAATATCCATGTGCTCATCGACAATAAACCAATAGCAAATACACATACCAGCATGAAAATTTCAGCAATTACACTTCAATATCCATGTGCCCAACAACACTAAACCAGTAGCAATAACGACAACAATGTAGTATCTTTTTGCTCGATTTTGTTTCTCTTCAAAAGTCTTGACATTGTTCAACAAACCCCAAATTACACGATTTTCTTGTGAAGGCTGTCGTTCTTCATACCAATCAAATTAATCGCATCCACCCAATTTTTATAAAAAATAGAACACAATTACAAAAAAATTACAAGTCAATAATTAATCAATTAATTAAATAAAAAAAATATTACCTTTGAAATCATACAAGTAAAAAACCTACGACCCAAATTTTTTTGAGTCCAAGAAGTCTTTAACAGAGCTTCATGACCGCACTTACAATATTGAAAATCTTTATCACAAAAAATAGTGGAAGATGCGCTCGACATTGTCAAGGTCAGTTGGAAAAAATGAAAGTAATAATTTGAAGAATTTGGATAGATAAAAGAAGATGACGATGAAGAAGAAGATTTGGGAATTTAGGGTTAAACTTTAGGAGGAAGATGAATATATAAGACAATAGGGGGAAATGACCATTGGGCGCCAAGTGACAGCTAGTCAGCGAAATGTGCTAGGACTGACACTAACACATTTGATGCCTATTTTATTTTACGTCTTTAAAATGAACATGTCTACTTGATGCCTTTTTTATTTTAGGTGTTTGAGTTGAACACCATCGATGGGTTGCGCCTTTTTTTATTTCAATTCAATTTAACCTTTTTAAACGTAATGACAATTTTTTATGTCCAACAAAAGTTGAATTTTTGTAATGCAATAGATTCTTCATCCATTGTAATAGTTATCCTACCTATTCTGACATATAGTTTATTTATTGTAATAGGTTGGTCATCTGTTGCATTATCACGATGTTTTTATCTATAGTCCATCTGTTGCAACAGTGGAAAGACATATTTGATAAATTCCAACAGATAACCTACCTGTTGCAACATATGTATAAATCTGTTCGATTGTTCCAATAGATGTGTCGTCTATTGCAACATATGTCTAAATTTATTCTTTTTTTCCAATAGATGTGTCATCTGTTGCATTATCTTAATGTTTTTATCTAAAGTCCATTTGTTGCAATAGTGGGAAGACCAATTTGATAAATTCCAATAGATCACCTACCTGTTGCAACATATGTTTAGATTTGTTCAAATTTTCCAATAGATGTGTCATCTGTTGCAACAGATACATTATCTGTTACAATATTTAAATCTAGTATTCCTTTTCAATTAATAAGTTCAAATCTAAGGAATAAATAAAATTCATAGAGAAAATAAAATAAATCAAAGCCTTCATAAATTAGCTGAAATAAGTCAAAGAATAAATAAAATGTAAAAAAATTGTTATGGGTGCAGATCTCAACAAAGACATCAACATGAGAAAGACTCTGTGTGATAATTTTCAATGGATGAACCATCCGTTGCAACATATGAATCATCTGTTGCAGCAGATAGGTCGTCTGTTGGTACAAATAAAAGTTGTACGAAGAGTTGTTTGATTTGCTAAAATAGATGAGACATATGTTGCACCAGATAAAGTATCTGGTGCAACAGGTTAGTCAACTGTTGCAACATATGTATATATCTGTTTGATAATTTTCAGCAGATGTGTCATCTGTTAAAATAGATATGTGTCTGTTTGTTTTTTCTGTTTGAAGACATATAATATATTCACCTTATTCAGCTCGTGCTGCTCTTATTTGGACATTGTACGTTGCTCAGTGCAATACACAGATAGAGGAGTTGCAATTTCGCTTTTTTGGATGCCTGATAATGCCCTGGAAATCACTCTCCTTCTTCTCTCAGACCTAATCTCTAATAGGGAGGATAGAAATAAAAATCTATTTGATGGAACGAGACCCCCCTTAGATATCAATTCCTTTACTGAAGCAGTTAATGCATTAATAGCATTAATCACTACATCATGTTTCTCCCTGCAGTCTTGACATTTGCATGCAGAACATTCGCTGGGAGAGGCAAAATCTGTATAACCAGTATGATCATACTCATAATGGTTTGCTTTACATACTGTAAGAGGAGCATCATTAGCACCAATAGCAGGACCACTATCACCATCAACAGCTCCATCAATAACAATAAGCCCACCCTCCAAAATTGTTTTTCTTGCAATGGCTATTGCTCTAAATAATTCCATTTTTATTCTGTCAATGACTTTAGGGTCCGATAAAGTTTGCACAGACCGTAAAGTAAGAAAAAATGGCATCTTCAACTCTCGATTGGTTGGAACTAGCGATGGATGCACATTCTAACATAAATCATTACATATATTAGAATGATGATTAGATCATTCAAGAAAAAACATTAATTTAAAGAAAAAATTAATTATAATTATACTTACTGCATCTTTCGGGAGGTTGAAGAAATCAAGAAATTTTGTATTTTTAAGAGTTTTGGCCAACAACCATCTTAAGATTCTTAGACAGGAAACTCCTTCCCGGTAGTTCACTTGTTGTCTCAAATAAGGAATGGCTTCAAATGCCTAAGCCTATAAAATAACGCCAATAAATCAAAACCTTTATTGAGCAAAAAAAATGAATGATATCATAATAGAAGAAACAAACATTTACCATGAAAGCCCATGGGAAGCCATATAAGTTGACTGTCTTTGGCGCTAATGGAGTCAACAAATATTTGACAGTCATTTTGAATCTTTCATACCCCCATGGATAGTTGTTAAACGCCTCAAGATCCTCAGAGAGATTTATTAAACCGAGGCTTATGTTGTTGTTAACGTCTCTTGCCCAAAGAATATTATGTACAAATCAAACCAAGAACAATGATTGTTTGTGCTTCTTTGAAAGTCCTTTACATTTCAACACTTCTATCAAATTTTGTTTTTGAATCTTAGACCAACAATGGACACCAGGTCATCACGATCACACGACTTGCCTTTTCCTTTTTTGGGTGTGTGGGGTGCTTTTTTTTTGGGTTAGAATAGGTATAATTTGAGAAGGAGGATAAATTTTTAGTCCAGTAACTATGGAAAACTCCTTCCAACCAAAACAAACAGGCATGCCACAATAATTTATCCACACCTCATCCATCTTCTCTTTGTTTTCATACATAAACCTACGCTTGAGAAGTTCATATACCATTTTCATTTGGAAACGAGCATTGTTGTCCTCCGGCAAATCTAGATATTTCTCAAAGTAGTTGTCCCTAAAATAAGCATCTAATTTTTGTTCTCGAAGTACTTTTCTGAAGGCGTCGAAAAATTTTCCCATGGCTCTGCTAAATCTGCGGCACCATCGCACTGTATTCTCACAGGATAATGATCAATTAAAGGCTTTGTAATTTGTTGCAATAATACAAAACATACCACTCATCTTTTAAGACAGATGAATGGTTTGTTCAACAGATCACACAACTATTGTGACATCATCTATTGCAACATATGAGTGATCTATTAGAACAGTTCAATAATCCGTAGCAACGGCTGACTAATCTGTTGTGACAATACAAAACATATCACTCATCTGTTGAGAAAGACGAATGGTCTATGCAACAGGTCACACATCTATTGCAACACATGAGTGATCTATTGGAACAGTTATCAACGATCAATATTATTTAGATTTCTTCCAACATAGGGTCATCTATCGAGGCAGATGAATAATCAGTTGGAAAAATCAAGTCTTGGACTTTTCCTGTAGGAAGAGTTGGTAGGATTTTATTCAATAGGAGGTTTATCTGTTGCATTTGAGCATTAATCTGATGGTTCTTCCATTGCACCAGATGGTTAATTAGTTGTATTAGATTTTTTATCCGAAGCTTAATCTGTTACAACATATGGTAAAGTTGTTGTATCAGATTATTAATTTGTTGCATCAAAATTATAATCTGATGGTTCCTATGGTGCATCATATGGTTGATCTAATGCATCATATGATGAATCTATTGCATCAGATGGTTAATATGTTACACCAGATGGGTAATCTGTTGGAGAAAATAGTAGTACGATTTTGTTAAACCAAAAACAGTAATTTCACCATTTTTATCAAGAACAAGAACAGAACAAATCAAACCAAATTGTACTTTTATTTTTATAAACACAAACAATAAAAATCAAAATTCAAAAAAATGCAACAAACAACAAAATATCATAATTCACTTCGAAAAGAGAAGAGAAGAGAAAAAATACTAGAAATTAGGGTTTTATTCGGACCGCTTTTCAAATTAGTGCAAAAAATATTAAAATTGTTAACCAATACTATAAGAGAAGTTGGCTCAAGTTCCTCATTTTCTTCAAAACTAAAAAGGCCATAAATTTTTACCTGTGAAAGAAGAAAAGGACCGATGAAGAATTCGAAGCTATTGTGGTCGGAGAGCAAGGCTATCACGTCGATTGAAGTCAAAAAAGAACTGGAATCCTAACTTTTGTAGTCGAATCTTGAAGTCGCCGAGGATTGAAATAAGAAATTTTCAGAACAGTGGGTTAGGAGAGAGTTGAGAGAAGCTGTCGAGAGAGAGATGAGAGATAGTTTGATTGAATTAAAAAGGGAAACCTGAAGACCAATTATTTATCATCGAGGGTTGAAGGGAGAAATTTTCCAGAACTGTTGGTTGGGAGAGAGTTGAGAGAAGCTATCAAGAGAGAGGAGAGAGTGGTTGATTTGGATTGAAGAGGGTGTGGGTTAGGTTGATTTGTATTTTTGAAAAGATTAGAAAGTTTTGAAAATATTAATCAAGTCCACAATTAACTTGATCTAGTTTCCTAATAATGTTTGACCCAATCTGTTGGTCAATGTCACCCTATCTGTTGGTCAATGTCACTAATCCTTCATTCAAGACTTAAAACACCTATTCTTCAATTTCCTCAAGAAACTCTTCATTTTTTACCTCATTTTGTAGTACTTACTACTTTATCTACTCAGATAGAAGTTTGATTTAAAATTGAAAGAAAAAAAAGATTTTCAAACAGATATGTCATTTGTTACAACATATAGCAATATCTATTAAAAAATCCCAACAGCACAGTCATCTGTTACAACAGATACAAATATCTATTTAATAAACCCTTTCCATTTGATAATTAAATATGTCAACTATTACAACCGATATCAATATCTGTTTAAATATCCCAATAGCTCAGTCATCTGTGATAACAGATGCAAATGTCCATTTGATAATTAAATATCTATTGGTATTTGTTGTAACAGATGACTAGATACATTAAAAAGACAAGATAAGACTACTCAATGAATACATTATTGAGTTATTCAAGAAAAAGAAACTTTTCATTTTTTACCACATTTTGTAGTACTTACTTATTTATCTACTCGGACAGAATTTTGCTTTAAAATTGAAAGGAAAAAAAGATTTTCAAATAGATATGTCATCTGTTGCAATAGATAGAAATATCTGTTTAAAAATTCCAACTGCACAGTCATCTGTTACAACGGATACAAATATTTGTTTAAAAAACCCTTTCTATTTGATAATTAAATATGTCAACTGTTACAACAGATATCAATATATTTTTAAATATTCCAACAACTCTGTCATTTGTGACGGTAGATGCAAATATCTATTTGATAATTAAATCAGATATATCATCTATTATAATAGATACCAATATCTGTTTGAAAATTTCCAACAGCTTAGTCATCTATCACAACAGATTCAAATGTGTATTTGTTAATTAAATAAGATATATCATCTATTGCAATAGATGTGAATATCTATTAGAAATTTCCACTAGCTCAGTTGTTTGCTCCAACAGATTTCATTGCAATTGATTTAGGTAGAACTAGGAATGAATGAATGAGCTCATAGGGTGAACTACAACTTTAATTGGGTCTTTGCAATTGGCGTTGGTATTGCGTTCATCCCGACCCGAGTCGATCGGTCGATCACTCTGAGTTGAAATAAGCTCTCATTAACTTAATGTTAGGATTAAATTACCTAAATTGATTTAGGTGGAACTAGGTATGAATAAATGAGCTCATAGGGTCAAATACAACTTCAATTGAGTCTT
This sequence comes from Capsicum annuum, assembly GCF_002878395.1. Classification (NCBI taxonomy): domain Eukaryota; kingdom Viridiplantae; phylum Streptophyta; class Magnoliopsida; order Solanales; family Solanaceae; genus Capsicum; species Capsicum annuum. Next base: position 215,100,258 of record NC_061122.1, on the reverse strand, counting down.
TGCAATTGGTGTTGTTATTGCGTTCATCCTGACCCGGGTCGCCAATCGATCACTCTGTGTTGAAATGAGCTCTCATTAACTTAATGTTAGGATTAATATTACCTAAATTGATTTAGGTGGAACTAGGGATGAATGAATGAATGAGCTCATAAAGTCAACTACAACTTCAATTGAGTCTTTGCATTTGGCATTGGTATTGCGTTCATCCAGACCTGGATTGTCGATCGATCACTCTAAGTTGAAATGAGCTCTCATTAACTTAATGTTAAGATTAATATTACCTAAATTGATTTATGTGGAACTAGGGATGACTCAACTACAACTTCAATTGAGTTTTTGCAATTGGCGTTGGTATTGCGTTATCCCGACCTGGGTCGTCAATCGATCACTCTGAGTTGAAAAGAGCTCTCATTAACTTAATGTTTTAAAAACTAGTATATCTTTTGAAATTTTAAAAATTAATTGAGATCAATTCGGACCAAATTAACAATTTCAAAATTTGTCATTCTTTTTCAAAATTACAAATCAACCCATACAAATCATTCATTTGGGGGAAAAACTTTTCTTCACTTCAAATCTCAATTTCCTTCTCCTCTCTCTCTCTTTCTCTCTCTCTCTCTCTCTCTCTCAATAATACAGAAAACAACTACAACATATTGCTCAACCTTTCAAAACAGATTGATTTTCTTCCCATTTACGATCACATAGTTGTTATTTTTGACTTCATTCTCGCTTGTATCCATCATTTTCTATGTCTTAATAGGTAACAGAGTTCGATAAAAATTCTACATTTGTTCTTTATTCTAAAAATTAGGGTTTTTTAGTTAATGATGAAAAAAAGACTTTTAGTTGTATTATCTGTGAGAATGGGTTAACAATTTTGTGTTTTGATGCTAAAAAAGTAGGAAGTACCCGAGAAAACTCTAATTTTTATCTCAGTGTTTGTTGACTATCGTGGTATTGTTGGATGGTATTTGTGGTATTGTTGGTGGATGTTGTTTTTGGTGTCGGTATTTGTGTTTTTGATGGTAGTATCGGTGGTCTTGGTGTTGGTATTGGTGACATTAGTGATGGTCTTGGTGGAATTGATGGTGGCATTGGTTGTGGTGTTGGTGGTCCATCTGTTGCAACAGGTGGAATATCTGTTAGGAGGTATTAAATAGGTCTTCAAACACATTCTCCATCTGTTCCAACTGATGGCTTATCCATTGGAGTATTTTTTTTATAATGTAGCGTAGAATAATTTATTGAGATTTGTCTTACCTTTTTTTTAAAAAAATTATGCAGACATCAAATGCAATGTATTTTTTGTTTTTCTATTGTTTGTAGTTAAAAGATGTCTTCCAAAAGAAAAAAAAAACTAAAAGTGGATCAACTTTTGACCACCCAACAAAAATGGATAGAGTACAGATAGATTCGGAGGAACTTCCTGAACAATCTCAATAGGGGCAAAATGAAGTCGAGGAAAGTGATAACTCCTTTTCACCAATGGGGCATAAAATAATATCAAAATTCTAGCATGATTCTATCAAAACCATTAGTATCGACATGTTTCGAGTTGCGATGTTGATGGATAGCCCTAATAAAGTAACTGCTGATTTGTACTTAAATTTCAGTTGGGGAAATATTTTGATGAATTAATAAGAATTATGAAGAATGAAAACATAGACAAACTTTTTAACAAGAGCTGCTTTGCATACTTTCTAGAGCTGCCTAAGGATTGCATCTCCGTTTCCCAATAAGCATGATATATGGTCTTCTCAAGTGCAGGATCAAGTAGGCAGGGGATGATAAAGATTCGAAAGAGGGAGAAAAAAAGATGGATGAAATATGGATCAACTACTGTGGCATGCCGGTTTGTTTTGGGTTGAAAGAGTTTGCCATAGTGACGAGCTTGAGATGTGATTGTCCAGAAGAACCTCTTATCAAGGAAATACCCCACAAAGGGTCTAACAAATGCAAGGGTAAAAAAGAAGGACTGTTTGGCATTGTTGGACGTAGTAGCTACAAAGCAGCGGATTTGATGGCATATCTCAAGGATAAAGACATACCAAAGTACTACAGGGAGAAATTGTGCTTAGTTTGGTTTGTCCATTCCATTTTATTGGCAAAAGACGTCAGGAAAGTCATAAAAGATGGTTTGTTGGCGCTTGCTGATGATTTTGAAAAATTTAACGACTATCCATGGGGATATGACAGCTACTACTTGACTGCCCAATATTTACTGACAATGTTATCCATAAGGATGATCAAATTATATGGCTTTCCCTGGGCTTTCAGGATAAAATTGATCACTATTTTTACTCATCCATTAATTTATAATGAATATACTTATTATGACTTTTTTTGCTTGCTTCCTGTTTATATTTTTTTTAGGCTTGGGCATGTGAAGCCATTCCTCCTCTCTGAAAGTAGTTCAAGGATTACCCGAATGAGGTTTCTCATCTAAGGATCCTTAGGTGGTTGGCGGCTGCAAAGGGCGACAAAATAATATTAAAGAGCAGGATGCTGATCTATTTAACCCTCCGAATGATGCAGCACGTCTTCTTTCAACTAATAAAGAAGAAATTGGCTGGAGCAACATCCATAAGAAAAGCATTTAGGCAAGGTTACCCTAATGTTGAAGCTCTCCACGACCAACCTCAAACTGCAACAGATCTGGGTGCTTCATCTGGGTGTGTTACTGGTGGAGTTGTTTATGATGGTGGCAGCTATCTTGATGTTGTTGCTGCTGCCAGTCGTGATTATGAGTATGTTGGTGCTCAGCAAAAAATAAATACTTTTGAAAACACCCCTTGCACAGGTCCCTCTCACCCCTACACCGGTCCCTCCCACCCTTACAGTGGTCCCTCTCACCCCTTCCCACTCTTATGTTCTCATTGCAAATATAAAGTGTACAAGGATAAAGAGGATAAACTACTTGAAAAAGTAGAGGCTATTGCTGAAGCTGTCGAGGAGTTGAAATCTAGGAGGGTTTTCATACTATCCAACGAGGTAAGAGAGCCATGCACTCCTACGGTGGTGGTTAGAAGGAAGAGAAGAAAAATTAGACAAAATGTCTCCATTCTGAAAACAGCAAAAACTGCAACTCCTCCCGCTCCAAGAGTTGTTGAAGTTCAGGGTCCGTTGAAGAAGGTGGACATATTCGCGACACTTGGCAAGGAGAATAAAAAGGAACTGCAAAAAATCATGAATGGCAGGATGAAGGTTCAAAAAGAATACACCATGCATTCATTTGCTTCCAAAGACTGCACGAATATAACAAATATGTGTGTGTGGTACGAGGATAATGTAAGTTTACTTTTGCAAACCTAGCCTTCCAATCTACTCCACGAAGAAGAATCTATGTAGCAGATGTGTAATCTATTGTAACAGCTTGGTATTTTGTTGCAACATAATACACATCTGTTACATAAGTGCGTTGGCTGGGTAATTTGTGAACTGATTCAGAGAACCCTCTACATCGGATTTTTTTCCACTATGTTTTTATTCTTTACAATTACTAACCTATTTAAAAATTATCTTCTTATACCACAGTATGTTGATGAAATTCTCTGCCTCATAAAGGGCGGGCAATTAGCATACCCAGATGCTTATAATGTTGTCGATAGGATAATGGACCTCAACTTCTACAACAATTTCAAGGATAGGTATGTTGATATCCATAAGCTAGTTGATTCCAGTGGCTCGGGATTTGATAAGTTAGTTTCTACATTCCAATGGGATGAAGAAGCGATTAAATATGTTAGAGGGAAGAGGCCATATCCACACGGCGAGAGCTGGACCAAGGCAAAGAGAATCCTTGAAGTCATGAACGTGGAAGTCAAACATTTTCTCGCTGTTGATATACTACTCTACTAGGAAAAGATTAAGTTTTATGACTGCAACTTACCTGTCTTCAGTGAGGACACATTTTTGGCCCACATGCAGCCACTCTTGAAGTTGTTGCCCAAGTTGTTAACTCAGAGTAAGTTGATGGATCATTTACCAGCTGAAGTCTTGAAGAAGGAATCATGAGATTTCAAAGTTCAAAATAAGAACATCGATCTCCCAAAAATAAAACTGGTGCAGCATACGGGCCGTACTCGCTTGTATACATCGAGTGTTTGCTGACCTGCACAGAAATGACTGGTATGTGCGAGGCCATTATGGGAAAGATGCAATGGGTCTAGGCTTATAGGTTACTAACTAAATAGTTGGAGCCCGTGTATAAAAAGGAATATGTACAAAGACAGAAACGAACATGATAACAATTTTTCATTTCAAGCCACTTCACTTTACATGTAGTGGCAATAATTTTTAGGTCTGGCCAAGTTGAATTTTTATGATGCAATAGATTTTATATATGTTGTAACACATATAATACCTGTTATGATAGATTAATTATCTGTTCGAATAGGTTAGTCATCTGTTGTATTAATAGATGTTTTTCAGTCTATCTATCGTAACAAATATTCAATCTGTTACAACATATAATCTATTTATTGCAACTGATAGGTAATCTATTGGAAAAAATCAAGAAAGCAGGAATACCTGTTATTTAATTTCCAGCAGATGATCTACGTGTTGCATCTCATGTTGCAATATATGTCTAAATCTATTTGATAAGATATGTCGTATATTGCAGCAGATGTATTATCTGTTGCGATATTTGAATTTAGTATTCCATTTCAATTAACATGTTCAAAACTAAGGATTAAATTATATTCATAGACAACATAAAATAAGTCAAAGCCTCCAAAATTACATGAAATAACTCAACAAATAAATGAAATGTAAAAAAAATCATTATGGGTACAAATGATCTACTCTACAAATAAATCAACAAGTTAACCCAAGGAGGATAGGTTATTACATTGATAGACTCGATCTATAAATATCTAATCAATATGGACAAGTTGTTCTTCATCCGGTGTTATGGAATTCAGCTTTGGTCATCGTGGATCTTTAATGTCGCTTGCGTACGGCTTCTAAGATTTTGCTTCTCCATATTTCCATAAAAGAGCAGCATATCTTTTGTGGAGTAATCTAGCATCAAGTCCATCATTTGGTACTTGTAATCCATCGCTCAAATACTCGGCATAAGCAGTAATAAAAGGACCACAATTTCTGCGTTTTTAAAAAATAGATAATTCATATCTTACAGTTCATGCAAGCGTTGTGAAATTTATGCAATGAAACTAAATCATGAAACTTATACTTACAGGCCATCAATGGTTTGTTGAGAAATTCCTTCAACATATTGTACATCAAATAAATTACCCATTTTATCCCAGTATGCTTCAATCGTTGACCAATTAGTACGAACCTTTTGGTTCGAAAATCCACTCATATCAAGGTAAGTAGGAAATATTTTGGCCAGCTTTTTTATCTCAAATGAAGGCCCACAACGTCTCCTTCCCGACATTGAGTCATAAACTCGGATGTGCCTCTCTTTTAGAATGACGACAGCCAACATCCAATGGAATTCATCACCACAATTGATTGGTATGTACACTTCATCGATCAAATGCCAAGGTAAGCCAGCTGGAATGCTAAAACCTTTGATAATGTTGATGAAGCATTCCTCGTTTTGGAAAACTTTTGGCTGTTGTTGATAATACCTATCGTAGGCATTATTGATGTAAACTTTGTACAAATAATTATCTGTCCTGTATCCGTATTGTTCTTGCGTTCGCAACTTGTCATTCTTTCGGAGGTAGTAAAAAATAACATCGATGTGCTGCACATATTATCAAAAATTTTAGATTATGTGACAAAAAAATTAATACGCAGATGTAATTAAATAAAGTATTAATTAATAGTAATATGTATTGCATTTAAACCTCATCATTCCAGTAAGTTTGGGGCTGTGACATTAAATAGAACCAATTATTCATTCCGAGATGTACAACAATAAAGTCGAACATATCAAAACCAAGACTCGATTCTTTCACTTTGTAGCGTTCGTCATTTTATTTTCTACATGATGACTTATATGTGTTAATGTCACATTCTTACAACAAGAATTGTATAAACCAATATCTTTAAAAATTGATTTATGTACCTGCCGACATGATTCTTTAACAGCCTACCGGCAATCAATTCTAAATAGTCATTGATCAACTGTGTTAGTTTTTTTAGAGCCTCGTCCATGATATTGAACCCTTCAAATGGGTAATTCTTCCATTCTCTCGAACTGACAGGCTCTAGTTTTTCTTCTTCTTTGTAAGTAGTTGATGGATTATCAACTGTGATATTATGCTCTTCAGCAGTGGCTTCTACTATGACATCCACCTGGAAAGCCAGAATTGTTAATGCTAATTACAGATATACAACAGATTATCCATCTATTGCAATAGAAAAGCCTTATATTGCAATAGATGGATCATCTATTGGGATGAATTCTAACAGGCAAATTAGAGAAGTACGATAATTTTGAACAGATGACCCATATATTGTAACATAAGACTCATCTGTTACAACAGATAATGCATCTGATGCAACAGGTTAGACAACAGTTGCAACAGATGTATAGATCTATTTGATAATTTTTAGTAGATGCATCATCTGTTGAAACAGAAATGTGCCAGTTTGTTTGTTGGAATAGGTGATGTACATTCACCTTCTTCGACTCATGCTACTCTCCTGTGGCTCTTGCACACTGAACATCGATGTAAGACAAAGATAGAGGCATTGTAATTTTGCTTTTTTTCGATGCTTGATGATGCCTTGGAATTATCTTTCCTTCTCCTCTTAGCCACCTTAATCTCTAGTGAAGTGCATGGATATAAAATTCTCCATCGTGTTTCACCTTGCAATCTTGACATTTGCATGCAGAACATTCGCTAGATGTGGCAAAATCTGGATAAAAATTTGTACAATCAGATCATAATCATAATGGCTTGTTGTTTCAAAAATGGTAAGAGGAGTATCATTAGCCCCAACAGCAGCACCACTACCACTACCATCGTCAACAGCAACAAACCCACCCTCTAAAATTGTTTTTTTGTAATGGTTGTTGCTCCAAACAATTCTATTTTTATTCCATCAACGATCTTAGGGTCCGGTAAAGTTTGTACATACTGTAAAGTAAGAAAAAATGGCATCTTCAAATCTCGGTTGATCGGAATAAGCCATAGATGGATAATCTAAAATAAATTGGTAATATATTAGAATGATGATGAAATCGTTTAAGATAATCATTAATTAAAATAAAAACTTGATTAGAATTGGACTTACTGCTTCCTTGGGGGGTTGAAAAGATCAAGAAATTTTGCATTTCTATTGATTTTGGCCTGCAACCATCACAGAATTCTTGGACAAAAAACTTCTTCCTTGTAGTTCACTTGTTGTCTCAAATAAGGAATAGCTTCAAATACCCAATCCTATAACATAACGCCAATAAATCAAAAGCATTATTGAATAAAAAATGATGAATCATATCATGATAAAAGAAATATTTACCATGAATGCCTATGGAAAGCCATATAAGTTGATTGTCTTTGGTGTTAGCAAAGTCAACAAATATTGGACAGTTATTTTGAAGCTTTTATAACCCCAAGGATAGTTGTTAAATGCCTCAAGATTCTTGGAGAGCTTTATTAAACTAATGCTTATGTTGTTGTTAACGTCTCTCGCCCAAAGAATACTATGTACAAACAAAACCAAGCACAATGATTGCTTGTACTTCTTTGAGAGTCCTTTACCTTTCAACGTTTCTATTAAATTTTTATTTTTGAAGCTTAGACCAACAATCGACACTAGGTCATCATAATCACTCGACTTTTCTTTACTTTTTTTAAGTGTGCGGGGTACTTTTTTTTGGGTCAGAGTAGGTATAACTTGAGAAGGAGAAGAAGGATAACATTTTAGTCTGGTAACTATGACAAACTCCTTCCAACCAAAACAAACAAGCATGGTACAGTAATTTATCCACACCTCATCCATTTTGTCTTTGTTTTCATACATAAACCTACGCTTGAGAAGATCGTATATCATTTTCATCTGGAAACGAGCATTGTTGTCCTTCGGCAAATCAAGATATTGCCCAAAGCAGCTTTTCTTGAAATAAGCATCCAATTTTTGTTCTCAGAGTATTTCTTTGAAGGCGTCAAAAGATTTTCTCATGGCTGACTTAACCACGAAATCACCCATTAAATCTGTGGCACCATCGCACTGCATTCTCACAGGATAATGATTAATGCTGAAGGTTTTGACCAACTCTTCGGCAGAAAGGCTATTAGCATTTGGATCATCTCTTTTGAGACATTCCTCCTCCCCGTGTTCATTATCTTCTGCTCCTGATTGAGAGAACGTTTGTAAAGTAAGATCATAAAGTGGTGGATATAGCCGAGCTGCTGCACTTGTTCCTTTACTTGGACTTGATTCGATTTATTTTCTTTTGGGAGCCATATTATCTTAAATTAATAGAAAAATAAAATAGATTATAATTGATTAATGCATCGTTAAAAAGGGATAACAGTAAATCTAATATGCACAATGATAAAATAACAGTTCCAATAGATCACACATCTGTTGCACCAGGTATGTTATCTGTTGCAATATATAACCGATCTGTTGCAACAGATGAGTAAACTGTTGGAAATAATAAAAACAGATCTCTAATTTGTTGCACTAGGTAGTTTATCTGTTGCAACATATAACCAACCTGTTGCAAGGATAAGTAATTCGTTGGAAACAGTAAAAACAGATCATTAATCTGTTGTACCAGATAGTTTATTTGTTGCAATATATAACGAACATGTTGCAATGGATGAATATCTGTTGCACCAGGTATGTTATCTGTTGCTACATATAACTGACCTGTTGCAACGGATGAGTAAACCGTTGGATAATAAAAATAGATCACTAATCTGTTGCACCAGGTAGTTATCTGTTGCAACATATAACCAACTTGTTGGAACGAATGAGTAATCCATTGGAAACCATAAAAACAAATCACTAATCTGTTGCACCAGGTATGTTATCTGTTGCAACATATAACTGACCGTTGCAACAGATGAGTAAACCATTGGAAATAATAAAAACAGACCATTTATCTGTTGAAACATATTACTCATCTGTTGCAAAATGAGTTATCTGTTGGATCAATATTGTTTAGATTTATTCCAAATAGAAGAGTCGGTTGTCGCAACAGATGAATGATCTATTATATTATTCATCTGTTGCATTAGATTTTTATAGTTGTATCAGATTTTAATCTGGTGCATCAGATATTTTTATCTGTTGCATCAGATGTCTTCATCTATTGCATCAGATATTTCATCTATTGCAATACCATTTTTACCAAGACAATCAACAAATCAACCCAGCAACACCAACACATCATACACACACACTAAGAAAGGGTCTCCACTAAGAACATCAACTGTGAACAAAAATCACCAATAAATCTGAATCAAGAGTACGACAACAAGAAAAAGAAATGCCAGAAATTAGAATTTTATTCAGTCCACATTTCAATACTAGAAGAGTAGTTGGCTCAAGTTCCTCTGTTTCTTCATAATTTTTTACCTGTGAAAAACAAATGAGACGACGAAGAACTCGAAGTTGTTGCTGCCGGAGAAGTCTTCACGTCGATTGACGGTTGAAAGTCGAAAGGGAACTCACCCGACTATTTTTCACCAGAGGTTGATGTCGCCGGGGATTAAAGGGAGAATTTTACAGAACTATTGGTTGGGAGAGAGTTGAGAGAAGCTGTTGAGAGAGAGAGAGGAGAGAGACTGGTTGATTTGGATTGAAGAGGGGTGTGGGTTGATCTGTATTTTTGAAAAGATTAGAAAATTTTAAAAATATTAATCAAGTCCATAATTAACTTAATCATGTATCCTAATGATGTTTGACCCTTTAAGTTGATCAATGTCACCAATCTTTCCTTCAATTTTCTCGTGTTTCTTTCTCCTTTGGAAAGGAAAATATCTTCTCAACTTCATTAAATAGTAAGTTGGGTAACATTTAATATCCTTTTAATATTGAATGTAACTGTAGCTCTCAACTAGAATTCTGAAAAAAAGTATTACTAATACTTTCCTTTCTTACATTGAATAGTAAATCAGCATTTTGATAATTCTCTTACACCTACTTTCTCTTGTTAATAATCATCTATGCCAGCTTCAGGTTTCATTTTCACAGAGGGGATTACCTTATCATGCATCATCTTTATCGTTATTGCTGTCATTGTTGGATAGGACAAGAGAAATTCACTTGTGTGCTCGCCTCGCTACCTATATGGATTTGTGGCATGTAATATCCAATTTTTTATACATTGGTCTCTTCAGTTGATCTCCTTTCTAACACACACACATTTTCTTTTTTTCCTAATACGGTGTTGCATATCATAAGGTATGGGAAAGTTCTCTGTTTGTGAAGCAAGTTGAGGGAAGACATGACGGCAAGAAAAGAGTTTCCCTTTGTGGGTTCTCAGAGGAGCCTGAATTGAGTGTTGAAACCAAATGGAAGTTGTCGAAATTTGTGATTGTTAGATCTTACCACCACAAGGTTAGCATGAAAAAGATATTGTGTTTTCAATTGATTGGTCTAAATGCAGTCAAAAAACTCTGCTACACTTGATGTTTCAAACCGAACTCCATATGGAAATAGCCTTAAGATGCGCAACTATATGCCTTCTGTGTACTATCGATGTTTCATATTATTTGATGGCGTTTGAATATTGGCCGGAGTTTAAGATGTTCCTTATATAATATATTTGGTACGGCAGAAAGAATATTCAAGTAGTGGTTGAATAGAGAGCAAATATCAAAAAAGAGTTAAATATGATGAATAGTTTTTTTCTTATACATCAAGAATGTCAGACATAGTTTAGTGAAATTTAGGATCAATGTGTCTACTGCAGCAAGACCTGTCTGAAACTTAAGTTGAGATATCTTACATCACCCATTTTGTCACTTATGTTGTAGTTTTAGGTAATTTCTTTGGCAATTAAAGCCACAAGATAATTACCATTATGTTATATTGAAAGATCAAGAATTTGATTAGTACCAAAAATGTTGACTTTAACTAATGGTGCAACAGGAGCAGCAGTCATTATACTGAAATCTTTGGGGGCTTGTCATGACTCATGATGAGAGTTATGCAGAAGAAAGGCCAGTAGCCGAGACTGATCAAATTATTTCCACGGAAAGAAGTAAGATCAATTTTTGGAACATGTGAAGAAGAGGCAAATTATGGCAGATCAAGATCTTCAGAGGATTTTGGAGGATCCGACACTGACCCAGCTGAAGAGTCCGAGCTACATAATAGAAGTTACGTGCAGGATCATGAATGTTGAAAGTAAGATGTGCCCAGTGTGCAGAAGGCCAATTCATAAGAATGTTCATCATTCACTAAATTGGAAAACTTGACCTTCGTGGGTTCTTTTCTTTTTTAACGAAAATTTTAATGTTATTGTGAAGATGTCTAATCAGTATATGAACTTTTGGACGTTCCATAGTACCTGAGAAGATGGACAAGGACTAGTTCTTTCGAACAAAAGGTTGATTGAATTGTTGTATTAGGGCAAATCATGGTTTATAAGCTTGGGAGAAGGAATTATTCAACAGAGTCCATGAATTCATTTATAAATCAATAAGTGAGCTCTTTACCCACAAATTTCAAAGCAAAGTCTGGTGTTCATGATGGAGAGAAAGATATGATACCACTACTTCGCCTCCTTTTTGGATTGCCGGTGCAAACACAATTGGTCATGAATTAGAGGTTCATTTAATTGGGCTAGCTTTCATGCATTTTGATTAATTCCACGGATATCTGCTAACTCTGATCAGCCCAGGTACTGAGTAAAATCTATCCATCAGGACTTAGACAAATAGAACGTACAAAAAGAATGTGTCATGCCAATTCTTTTTTCTCGTCGAATTTTTGGTTTTCTTTTTGCTATATTGGATGTACCTTTAGAAAATTATTGTAGTATTTTTGAAACATGGAGAAAACTTTTTAAAATATATTTATCTGAATTAATTCCAATGGATCATAACTTCCAATCAACACAAAACCACCCATGATCGGAGGTGTAATATTATCAGCATGATAACCCGAAATATTCATTTTCAATTTTAGGTGGATTTTTAATTTTGGCTGATTTAATTAGAGATATGGCTAAATTATTATTGGCCAAGTGTAAAAAGAATGATATATATGCCAAAACCAGATACTTTTCCCGTTAATAAATAATGGCATGAATGGACAATTTATTGGACCACGATGGCATAGGTGAACCCGATTTTAATGGATGGCATAATTGATTCTTTTCTTAAAGTTCAATGTCATATTTGAGTTTCTTCCTGAATTTTAATATGTGAAGGTTGACACCAGAGTTTATTCTTCCATTTTTTTTAAATTTAACTTCTCATAGAAGCAGCGGGGTGCTGTTGAAAAAATTTACATAAACAAGCACTTTTCATCTCATGCAAATTTGTAATTGAAAACTAGTCATTGTCGTGGAGTTTCAAATTCCACAGGTGAATGTGGTGTGGTTATTATTCGAAGCCGGACCAAAAAGTGATATGTAGGTGCTACTTCTATAAGTTTTTGTATAAATTCCTTTGGGGTGATATTTCATTTTTGCGCTCAAATGTGATTATTTTTTTCTCTCTGCTGCTTATTTTATGAAAATGTATGAGCCAAAGTATCTTTATAACTTTTACCTCATCCAACAAAGTTTTGTAGGAATTAAATTGTCCGAAATAAATTGTGAAGTATTTAATTAGTCAAGCATAAGTTTACAGAATTTTTTTCTCGCTTGACATAACTCTTTGAGGAATAAGTTAATGGGCAAATTTCAAAAAAGTACAAGTAGCAATATATACTTTATATTTTTATAGCCAAAAATATACTTTACACTTTATAGCCCAAAATCTGATTTGACCATTCACTATAAACTGATTTTTCTATTCAATTATATAGGGAACAACATTTCTCATACGAAATTTTCAGCTTCTTTTTCACGATTTTTACGTTAATTTTTTATGGCGCCTACCCTATTCTTCCAGTAGGCAAGCCAAATCATAGCCCGGAATAATAGGTAACGGGCTATTAGGCAGAAACCAGAAAAGATCGCGTATAATAATAGTTGTACTAATGACAAGTGATAAACAGAAAGGAAATATATATAATATATCAAAATGAGAGAAGGAAAAGGACCAAATATACAAACGAATCCCTCCCAAGTTCTGGTAAGGTCGGTACTAGAGCCACTACTAAATGATACCTAGAGTACTAGACAGAATCCAAATATACACAATATATACAAGCAGTCTCGTGTATAAAAGACAAACTGGAAAAGATACAGGAGGATCAGCCTCGAACGACAGTAAGCTCACCCTGCTCTAAATCAATACTGAAAGGTAGGAACCGTGTCAATGTTAGATGCTACTACTCGAATTTGCATCAATTTTTTCCCAATTTCTCCCCAAAAACTTCAAGCAATTTATTATTCAAAGTGAATTATGCACAATACAGCTCGAATAATTCAACATTATTTCAAAAATTTTTCTGCAATTTGAGGTTTCAATATTTTCATAAATAAGCTTTGTTTCAAGTGGGTATGATTATAAAAGATCGGTTATGTATTGAGGAGTCAAATCTGAAATTTTGAATGATTTGGTGTAGTTTTGAGGTGTTTTTGGATGAATTGGTGCTTGGATTTGAGGAAGAAGACGGAGTCCATTTTTTGTATATATTTATATAGTGTATTGTATATTATTGCATATTCAATATAGTCTTTTTATTTTAGTGAGTTTCATCTTTCTCTCCATTTTATACACACTTATACAATATAGGTATATTGTTTAAACATTGTATATACATACGTACATATTTGTATAATTATGTATATTATTGAATAATTCCATATATAAATTTATGCCAAATTATAAAAGGTGTATAATACACTCATATATAATAATATACAATATTATACATTATTACACAAAAAAATCGACTTCATTTTCTTTCTTGAATTCAAGCATCAGATTTATTCAAAAACACCTCAAAAACTGCACCAAATTGTCAATATTTCAAATTAGTTTTCTCAATACTATACAATTTTCTCAAAGTTGGCTTGCTCATTAATGATTATATTGTTTAAATCAATTCAATGCATCTTCCTCTAGTCGCTACAACAAATTCTTAATTAATAGTTCCTAAATTGTGGTCAACTTATTATTTAAATGATTGTGTTTCCTTAATCGAATCTCCATTGGGCTATTCATTCGACGATTGCCCTTCCTTCTTTCTCCTCCACCGATGTCGTCGGTAGTCCGCCGCAGCGACTAAGAACACTCAGCAATAATGGAAGCATTAGTGTTGGTAGAAGAAGAATTGAGCTACAAATTGAAAATTAACACTTTAGGCTAAGCCTATCAAACGGGCCGGGTCATTTAATAAAATTGGCCCAGTTTGACCTGATTCGATCAACTCATGGGCTGTAGGGTACTGGGTCCCGGGCCGATTTAATTTTTTGGTTGGGCCCGATTAATTCGGCCCGGACCAAGCCCGTCGGTTAACCGGTTCGGCTTGACCTTTTTAAATTTGTTTAAGGGTATTTGGGTCTTTTTCCTAAGCCCTAAACTCACCCTAAACACAAAATTTAACTCCTAATTGACCTAAATACTCATCATTATTCACTTTCTCTCAAATTAAAAATCATCTTTTTCAAGGACAAGAAACCTTAGCTCTAAAGAATCAAGGTCAAATCTCAAGAACTCTCCATCAATCCTTTCAAATTCATCCATTAAGGTATGTTCGATGTTCATCTATGGAGCCCAAGTAACCTTTTAATTATAAAGTTATGATCTTTTTAAGTTATTTGATTTTAAATCATGATTTCATCCATTTATCTCCATGAACTTTGATTTAATACCATGTTTTAATGAAGTTATTGTTGTTATTCGAATCCTCATGTTTTAGTGTTATCATTTATTGAATTAAATCATGACTTAGTATTTTTCATGATAATTTCATGTCAATTATGTCGTTCCTTTAGTAATTTTATGATTATTTTAAACCATGAACTATAAGTATAGGATAAAATGCCTACAAGAGCAATTGATTTAATAAGAGTCTTCATGCTATGTCCTTCAATGTTTTAGTGTCATGCTACTACTATTATTTTTAGTCCTAGGTGTATTGAATACTCGAACTCGTAGATGTTTACTTAATTTTGTCTCAGTATCTTCAGAATAACTTCAGATTTATCATAAGCATTATCAGAATAGTCAGTTAACTCAGAATAGTCTAGCATTTCAATGTCATTTAGTTGGGGGTAGGATTTAGCACCGATCGAGTGTAGGGATGGTGGCTTCCCCATCAGATAGGTAGATTCATTAGTAATAGTCCCTAAACTCCAGAACTATGTAGCCAGCGTAGGATATCATTAGTCACCCATCAGATTAGGCTTGACTATCTTGCAGGGGTCGCCTATCAATTCAGGCTTGACACCCTTAGTCCTTTGGATATGATATCAGTTTAGTGGATCCACACAGCCAGTGTTAGTACCCGTGGTACGATATTAACACCCTTTAAATAGGGTTACAAGTTGGACCCCAATTAGCTCAAATTGGGGAATGTCGGTTAGATGATACCTCCCAAAGTCTCAAATATAGTCTCAGTCACAGTTCCAGTTCAGTTCTTCAGTCTTAGTATTGCTCGACCAAAGCATATAGATTTTAATTATTTCCAGTAGTTTAGTTTGTAGATTTCATCCAGTTCATGTCATATGCTTGGTCATGCATCCTCAGTGTCTATAGATTTTCATGTATTTTTAGTATTTTATTGACTTTCATGCATATTCAGTACCTACATATTTCATGTTCTCTATTCCATATTCCATGCTTTACATGTATATTCTGATAAATCATTACTCTTATTCATGAATCCTTCCATGTTAGCCTACCTCATTTAGCATATCAGTACATTCAAAGTACTGATCTCATACCTTTCTTTTGCGCTATGATGTCTCATATCATAGGTGCTGGCGCTCAGTTCCCAGATTGCACTTAGTCCCTCAGATTCTCAGTAGTACAGTAGTAGTGGTGATTCCTCATCACCCGAGGATAGACTATTTTATTTCATGTCTTTATCTCAGTCGTTAGTAGAGTTAGTTGGGGCTTGCCCCATCAACTCATAGTATCCGGTTTAGAGACTTTTCAGACATTATAGTTAGTTATTCAGACTATTCAGTTTTCAGTATTTTATCATATTCATAATTCAATAGTTATTCCATTATTAAAACCTTATGGCATTTCAGTTATTCTTTCGCATTCATGATTATATCATTCAGTGCTCACAGCAGGTACCAGCTCATGGGTTAGCTTATGGTCTCTCAGGACTATAAGCATCGAGTAACGACTAGGGGGTAATCTCGGGTAGTTACAACTTCTTAGAGTTCTTGGATTGGGGATTCTCAATCTTGAATTGCCTTGGAGAATAAATGGAGAAATTTTGAATTTTTTGAGGAGGAAGTTTGATGAACTAGGATTTTGTTTTGAAGAGAATGATGAATAAAGCATAAAGTTCTTTCAAATATGATTAATATATTGTTTTTGGATGGATTGGGGGTTGGGAATTGACCAAAATACCCCCTTGAGCTTTTAAACAAAACTGGAAAAGCAGTAAAATCCTGATTTACTGGGCCACCGCGATGCGCCACTATCTTGGTGGCTCACTGGAAAAGGACGAATGGGAATTGGGTGATCACCGCAACGTGACACAATTGTTGTGCCCCTTGGATTATCATTTTGGCCACTGGCGCGACGTGCCACTATTCATAGCCTTGCTAGAAATTAACAAATGTGAAATGGGACTCCTCTGTGATGCGGTGGAATCGCGGAATCTCATTGGAATTTGACATCTGCCAATTTGCTCAGTTCTGCGATGCACTGAGAGTCTAGGTGACACACTGTCAACTTAAAAATGCCATAACTCCTTCACCGAGTGACGGATTTGGGCGAATTTGGTATTATTCATTTTGAAAGCTATCCCTTAACATTCTAGAAACAAATTTAAGGTAGAAAAGTTTGGGGTATTACAATATCTATCCCCTGAGAACATTTTTCCTCAAATATGGCTAATTAGGCTAAAATCATTGAGGAATCTGAGGCTAGAAGCTATCATGCACAACTAAAATAAACTGCATAACTGAATCCCAACTTAGTGGGCTACTGAACTGATCTATGAGTACATGAACTTTCATGAGAATAGCTATATGGCTAAGATTGAAACGAGAGCGTCAACTTACGACTAACCATTACTTTAGGCTGGATTTGATTTCATGAGGAAAGAATGAGAGGTTTATGACATGAAAAATCCATGAAAACTTGGGGCATTAGAACATCTCCCCCTTGGGATCGTTCATCCTCGAATAATACTGAATTTGTTGAAATACTAGGAAAAAACTGAGATGATATGAAGGATACTTATGGACTGAATCATGACTTAATATCTGAATCTGAAACTGATGCATGTACTAAGCTGAATTTCACAATTTACTTGGATGCAAACAAACTACCTTTTGAAATAGCCATACTCATGAAATTTTAGGTAGTGAGACTAGACTAAATCAAGAGATGGAAAAACTGTAGAGATTTGTCTGTCTGACTGTTAAAGTAGATTTCTGGCTATGCGGATTGAATCATACTAAATTCTTATACTCAGATGGAATATTTCTTCAACACTTTTCTAAGAAACTCTAATGATATTAGGGAGTAAGGAACTTTGGGAATGATCTGAACAAAATATCTGAATAAGGAATTACAACATTGCTACAGCTTTATAGCATGGAACATAAACTTATAAATCATAAGTTAGGATAGAAGTACTTGTCCTTAAGCAATGCAACTTCATACTTTAAAGCTTAGAAACACTTGTCAAACATTCCCTCAACTATAATATTACTTTCAAATACCATACTTGATTGATTCAACTTATAATTCTCGCATGAGCGTTGATAAATCCGTCTATTAAAGTCTAACCAAACTAGATCCTCTCATAGCGGTCAGGCCTAACTCAGAATCACAAGGTATTACACATAACCTCATAATACTAGCCTGAACTATGAACTCAACACCCCAAGCATTGTCACACAACTACCTACACTAGGATGACTCTTCTTATCACTTTAATAACTAAATTCAACCTCTTACGAGAATTCAATTAATGCACCACACACCTATCTTTTTATACACCAACATGACGTTTAAGCGTATTTTCATATTCACACATGCACTTCTAAAAAAATACCCATAAGAGTATCTCTCACATATTCTCTAATACCTCTATCAATAATAACCTCCATGCACCATTCAATTCTTAGGATGATACACATAAAAGATTCTTAACTAACCGAGTCAGACACAAGAAAATAAACTTCACCTCAAATATTCTTTCAAACTTATAGACTTACATAAAACCAGCTTACAACAATCTTCCCAAACATAACATATTTACTATCTCTCATCCACACAATTGCTCATCATCACTATCTTGATCGAGGGAAGGTCACTGAAAAATTAGAATACCAAGGACCAAAACATGAAGGGATACTAAGCATAACTTGACACTTTACTGAGGCCTGAGGAATAGAGTATTCATGACATAAATTTATTAAAGAGATCTAATCTGAGGGTGTGTATGATATAAATTTGAATTTCAGTGATCGTTAAGAGTGTTGCATGAGTACTTGAACCGAACATACTGTAAGGCCCAAATTTTGAGTTCATAACCTATGGAATGTGATTCTAACAGCTGGATGAACTGGAACTCCTCTTACTAGGAATTGGGAGAGTAAATGACTCTCTATTATATGCATAAACATGAGCTATGGTCAGGAAACTAACACATAAGCCATGAGTAAATATCAGGATAGCTAAAGTACAAAACTTTGGACTGAGATGAGAATGGGTTGAGCATCATCCTCTCTTACTAAATTTCTATACTACAGTAGCATCACTTATTAGAATCTAGAAGTCTGACTTGGTTACTCATTCTATCATCTCCCCCTTTGGCTTTAAGCCATAAATCTAAGTCTGTGAACCACTAAATAAACTTCAATCTAAATTGTAATCACTTTACTCTTGAGTCTGGGGTATATTCAATACATATAAAACTAAACTTACCCTGAAAGAATGTATCTTAATGTGTAACACCCAATGCTAATACCTCCGTCGGAGATACTACTCTATCTTTCTATAGATCAATAGTCATCATATAATATCCTGAGCACTTACTAACTTAGCATCTTCATGGGTATCACCATATCCTGAGTTCACACCATCTAGAGCTTTCAACGCTTATTTCTATTTGCTCAATCTTCAAGGATTCAAGCTTAGATCCTAACTCTTAACACAGTTATAATCAACCTTTAATAAACCAAACTACTCTTGTCATAGCTTACTAATATCACATCTCTAAACTTGTATTTGTAAAACATGAGAATCAAGATCATACTAAAAAGGCTCAACATCATCTACCAATAACTCCTTAACTTAGCTATTAAGAACATCACATATATATATATATATATATATATAACTAGTCTCCTTCCATTTAGCAACTCAACGGTACTACTAATCACACACAACATATAATAACCATGGAAATAATGCAACCCTATATCACCTTGGGCATACTTCTTCATCATACATATAGCATCATACTTAATTAAAAATAACTAAACTCAAACTCTTGCATACACTGTTCAAGCCTACTTGATCACTTCCAAACAACTAGAATCACTAACCAAAAAATCATTACATCCACTTTGATGACCATCAACTGTTCAAACTTAATGTCTAGTGTTAAACATGATTTAACAACCCACCTTACATACAATTCTCACTTGGAAGCTATGAAATAAATCATCAAGAAACACTAGTCCATTAGGACTTCATAATAATAGGAATTGGTCAAAATCATATAACCTATCTCCTTATAATCCATTAGCACATACTACTTCTACACAAATAAATTACTATCATAGCTCTATAAGTTTCAGCTAAACTCCTTTTTGTGACCTCAAGGGAAGCCTAAATTAAAGATACTAAACCACCAAATAGTTCATTAATATCCTATACTTTTCAAACATAATAGATACCATCAATAATTTCCTCAGTACTTCAAGCAAACAACAATTCACCTTAACTAATAACTCCTCTTCTTTTCACTAAACTAACACACCAAAACATATCACCTTAGCACAACTCGCTAACATGCATAAGTTTATCTCTACACTTTCTATCAATCGGCATTCCCACTTTTCTTATCACTACTCTTCTATACCTATACTTCCAACTATAATAGGGTTCTACTACTTATAAATCATGACATTGAAGTTAATACTATCCCTCGAATGCACACTATATTTAACAGTCTAGGTTCACACTATCTCTTCTCATAAGCACTATCTGTACTGAAGGAATAATGAGGAATATGAATGAATGTCTAATTTGGTATCGACTGAACAATCCTAAGGATGAGAACATAAAATTTCAACTTAAGGAACTTAACACACTAGGGAGCTCCTCTCAGTCCCCTTGTGTGACTTCTGAAACTTCTGCTAGCAAATCTGAAAGCATTACCTAGGGAGGAATTAGAACTTACTAATCGTGTTATCTCACGAATAAGTCATAGATAAGGAATTTTAGGGTAACACATGACTAGGCAAAAGATTCAGAGAGAACAACTTTACTGGACGATCTAGAGTAGGAAAGAAAGCAAACTTTTCTTAAATGCCTCGTAGCCTGTCAAAGAAAAGTACAAACTTCTCTGTACTATTCCGTAAGACTACTAAACACGACTTCACAGACACCCTAGGACACTTGAACCTTGTTCTTTGATACTAAGTTTGTAATGCCCCAAAAATGGTCTCGAGACATCACATGGTGCTTGAGACCATAAGTGATCCCAAGCTAACCCTTCTACTGGAATAACCCATAAGCAACTAAATAAAAATACATAAATTTGAATGAAATAAGCGAAAGATAACTCTTTTCTAAATCTGATCAATATCAAACTAAATTAAATAATTATAACTCTACTTTTACAAACAAAATTAAAATCTAAATAGTACTCTCAACAGTAGTCACCCTTATGGCGTCTGTCACTTTCTAAACTTGATCTACGAATTCCAAAGGGTCTTCATCTACCATAGACCTGAGGAAGGTTGGAGAATTCATTCGGGTGAAGTCCTGAATCCTCACTGCAACTGAGTTGGCCACTGGTTTGGTCGGAATGACTGTTGGCCGTTCATTACGAGCAGCGACTGAATGAGCAAGAGTGGTAAATGCGATCCTGAACTCTACATGAGAAACATAATCTCCCAAAGGTTCTTTGGGCGGAGGGTCTGACTTATTTCTTCTCTTAGAAGGCATATTCTGAAATAAAGAGAAGAAGTGGATTAGATTGAGAAACTGACTTATGATTATGCTCACTAGCACGGCATGAATACTGAAAGAAGGAAAACTATTCTTAAACATCTCATAGCCTCTTGCACAGAAATCTGGCGCACAACACACCCATGTACAAGACTCTACTAGATGTGGATTTCAGACTTCCTAGGACTCTATTAAACCTTAGTCTCTAATATCAAGTTTGTAACAACACGATTTTCTTAACTAGAATGCTACATGGTGCTCATGACCTCGAAGGACCACAAGCTAACCCATGACTAATATCTGTACCTATATACTGTATCAGATAACATTATAATATGGAAACATGCACTAAAAGGCCATAAGGTTCAATCATGAGCATAACTGAATAACGTAACATCTGTGTAGGGTAATAGAATACCCAAAACAAAACTGAAGTCTAAAATATGATAGTCTGTATCAAGTTTGAAATCCTCTACTTCTGAAGAATCTGAATAAGAAGTTGATGGGATATATCCCCAACTAACTCCAACAAATAAGCTAATCAATTAGATACTATAAAATCATTATGTCCTTGAAGGATGAGGACTGACTCCTACTCTAACTGTTGAATCTGAAATCTACTGCTGATCTGGAACTCGTGTCTCTGAACCTATGGTGTAACATAAAAAAAAAAAAGCACCATAGCACAAATGCATCAGTACATATGTACCGAGTATACATGTGAGGTAGCCCATATGCAATGTTTCACATACATGAATAATGCTAACTGACTGTCTAACATGAACGTGAGAATAGATGCATAAATACGTAACTGTAACTGACAAAGTGATTTTGTGATTTCTAAATTTGTATACAGATAACGTGACATGCTAGTAACTGATATGATTGATAACATGAAGGACCATATATGAATAAAACAGATAACTTGGGTAATTGTATCTAAGTATAACTGATAATGTGGGTGACTGTAACTGACAGTCCTGAATCTGATGGAACTATCTAAGTTCCGTAATGTATTTGAGTTGACTGTATTTGATAGTCCTAAAACCTGAAGAACTACCAAGAGTGATTTTGTTTACCCTGAGGACCTGGCTGCGGACAGTCTCTAATTCTATGGACTGTCTTGCCATAACCAAAACAAATTCCACTACCTACTCTAAACACACCCTGATGGTGCTTACCACAAGTCAGGTAAAGAGGGTAGGTACGGGCACTGCTAACACTGCCCTGATCTTAGATCCTGGAGCTCTATCTTTGTTACCCTCTCTGAACTTAGGAACTGGATCACTAGTTATAGAGGGAGCTGGAACTGATGACTTAGGAAGAAACTGGGAACAGTTTCCTCCTTCTGACTTAGGCTGAGCAAATTTGAAACTACCTTTCTTCGCTCTCTTATTCTGTTCCTCCCACTCTATAGGAACTGCATCATCTGATCTTTCAAACTTTAACTATTTGAACCAACCATGAGCCACATCCTGCAACTGGTATACGACTAGCTCAGCACTCTCAACAGTAGTCACCCCCATGGCGTCTGTCATTTTTTGAACTTGATCTACAAATTCCTAAAGGCCTTCATCTACCTTAGACCTGAGAAAGGTTGGAGGATTTATTCGGGTGAAGTCCTGAATCCTCACTGTAGCTGAGTTGGCCACTAGGTTGGTCGGAATGACTGTTGGCCATTCATTATGAGCAGCTACTAAATGAGCAAGAGTGGTAAATGCAATCTTGAACTCTACATGAGAAACATAATCGCCCAAAGGTTCTTTGGGCTAAGGGGCTGACTGATTTCTTCTCTTAGAAGACATATCTGAAATAAAGAGAAAAAGTGGATTAGACTGAGAGACTGACTTATGATTATGCTCACTGGCACGACATGAATATTGAAAAAAGGAAAACTGTTCTTAAACATCTCATAGCCTCTTGCACATAATTGTGGCGTACAACACACCCATGTACAAGACTCTACTAGATGCGGATTTCAGATTTCCTAGGACTCTATTAAACCTTAGTCTCTAATATCAAGTTTGTAACAACACGAATTGCTTAACCAGAATGCTACATGGTGCTCATGTATCGAAGGACCACAAGCTAACCCATGACTAATATCTGTACCTGTATACTGTATAAGATAACATTATAATGTGGAAACATACACTAAAAGGCCTTAAGGTTCAATTATGAACATAACTGAATAACGTAACATCTGTGTAAGGTAATAGAATACCCACAACAAAACTGAAGTCTAAAATATAATAGTCCGTATCTAGTCTGAAAGCCTCTACTATCTGAAGAATCTGAATAAGAAGTTGATGGGAGATATCCCCAACTAACTCCAACAAATAAGATAATCAATGAGATACTATAAAATCATTATGTCCTCGAAGGATGAGGACTCACTCCTACTCTAACTGTTGAATCTGGAATCTATTGCTGATCTGAAACTCGTGTCTCTGAACCTATGGTGTAACATAAAAAGAAAGCACCATAGCACAAATGCATCAGTACATATGTATCGAGTATACATGTGAGGTAGGCCATATGCAATGTTTCACATACATGAATAATGCTAACTGACTGTCTAACATGAACGTGAGAATATATGCATAAATACGTAATTGTAACTGACAAAGTGATTTTGTGATTTCTGAATTTGTATATAGATAACGTGACATGCTAGTAACTAATATGATTGATAACATGAAGGATCATATCTGAATAATACAAATAACTTGGGTAACTGTATCTGAGTATAACTGATAATATGGGTGACTGTAGCTGACAGTCCTGAATCTGATGGAACTATCTAAGTTCCGTAATGTATTTGAGTTGACTGTATTTGATAGTCCTAAAATCTGAAGAACTATCTGAGTTTTATTATTGAGACTGTTTTACTTGGACTTGAATTTGATGAAACTAGGGCTTTGTTTTTTAGAGTATTTGTGAGATAATGAGTGAATTTTTCCCTTTGGGAGGTTTAATTTTGTGTTATGGTTGAGTATTTTAAGGGGAAAATAACTCAATTACTCCTACAAACCCGTAACTTAACACACAAAACTTTCCTAGTGATACAAAAAGCGATGCACCATATTGATGGGGTTGACGTGATCTCCGATGCATCGCATCGATGTTGCCGATGCGATAGCCAATGAGACGCATCATGATCGCGTTGTCTTGCTATTTTGGTCACCCAAACGTGGATCATACGATGTTCAAAAATTTCAAAACTCATCAGAGATGACCTATAGATAACCCTGATTATGAATCAATTTAAAAATTAACAATCTATGGCCAAAATGATCGTGAATGATACCATTGAAATATAGAGGCCAAATGAGATTGTGTCAACACTTGACTAGAATTTTCTAAGTCTGGGACCTCTTTTGACATGCTATAAAGGACTAAAATAGGCTAGAACTTTACATGATCTTATATTTACCTCTTATTTTTGGAAGGCTTTTCAAAAGGGTCTTAGTACCTAAGTTCGCCTCAGTATAACTTTCACCCGCAGATAGATGGTTAGGCATAGAGGAGTTGTGGGCTTACGTTATCAATTTCAAGGGTAGTTGGGATGATCACTTACCTTTGATTGAGTTTTCCTAGAATAACAACTATCACTCCAGTATCCAGATGGCTCTGTTTGAGGCTCTATATGGTAGGAGGTATAGAGCTCCTATTGGTTATTTTAAAGTTGGTTAAATGTCGGTTAAATGTTAGCTCCCACAGTTTCAGTTTAGTATTCAGACTACATCAAGTGTCCATATATCTGTTATCTAGTTATTCAAATTATGTCATTACATGTTTATGCTTGGTTTTGCATTCTATTTCCATGTCCATGCATTCATGCTCAGTTTACATATATATCAGTCAGTTATCATATTTCATACCAGTATATTCAAAGTACTAACCACATACTCTCTTGTGTTATATTGTCTTATAACATAGGTTCAGATACTCAGTTCCCCGATCATACATAGACAGTTCATGTGCCACTCAGCTACAACATTGGTGAGTCCACATTAGTCGAAGACTAATTATATTATTTATCATGCTTGCTAGTATTTAAGTTTATGTTTATTTTAGTAGTCAGAGTTATTTGGGGACCTATCCCAACAACTCATCATGTTTAGAGGCTTTCAGACAGTCAGACGGTTAGTTATGTTTTTAGTGATATGTTTTAGACTCCTTTTTTATTGACTTGACAATTTAAACATTTATTAAATGATTTCCACATAGTATTTTGTCATCCTCCTTCATATTTAAAGATTGTGTTGGATCATGGGTTAGCTTGGGGTCACTCGTGGCCTTAAGCACCATCTTATGACTAGGGATAGTCTCAGATCGATACACTTTGGCACACGCAAGTGAGCGTGGTCATGGAAGTAATATAGTGGCTCTTGTGAACCAATGTCGAAACCACAAGGACTACTCGTTTAACTATTCACTTATAACAAACCAATTCTTATTATTTATTCAAGCAATAGAACAAAATATATATGAAGTTTAAACGATAAAAATAAATACTAAACTATATTAAAGATGATAAACTTGGGATTGAAATTATATCACGAAGGATTCTAGGATCAAGACATACTCACAATCATGCATAACTATGATTTCGAATCGGTTAAGTTATTTATCATGATTGTTGATTTGCAGGGATAATAGTATAACTCAAGACGGTTATCTTCTAGGTCGTCCAACTAAATTAGTCTCACAACTACATTGTTGAGCGGGAATGTGAGTCTCTAATTTGAATTCGTTAGCTATTTTCCCATTTTGTTAAACAAGTGGGGCAATGAGATATATCCTTATCCTAACCGAAAAACACTCCTAAATTTCTATAAGATGTGATTCACACTCCTTATATTCTTCAGTACATCTCTTGGATTCTATGGTCAGTTCACTTAAAGACTATAGATTTATTCTAAAGTTCACGATTCTTTAGAACAATAAACAAAGAATGCGGGAATAATCACATGACATGATAAACATATAAATCAATTAATAAATAATAATTAAGTTATCATATTGTAGCTTCAACCCTAGAAAGAGGGTGTTTAGTCACTTATAGCCTTACAAAGAATCACCATATATCAGTTCATAAAATAAAACTTCTAGCAAGAAAAGTAAAAGAAAAAATAATCTAGTTTGATATCCTTGATGTATTATTTTCTACCCAACTTGTGTATGATCCAAATATGTCTTGTAATTATGGCTAAGTTCTCTTTATATATCCCCTTAGGTCGTCCACATGATGTCCCACTAGAAAACCAAGTTTTAGTCAATATTGGAGTGTCTGTGTTTTGATTTTGTGTGGTGTGAGGGTGCCCCATTTCTATGTGTATAATATTTATTTATAGCCTCCATGTTATGTACAACAAATTTTACAAGAATTAGGTATAGGTACCCACAAGTTTTTTAACTCATTCAAGGACTAGAACTCATTTTTTTTTTATAGAATAGGACCTGCATTTGGGTTTGTCTTGGGCGTTGGGCACCTCTTGTAGAGCCTATAGAAATTTCCTAGAGTTTGTAGCTTGGTTCCATGTTCCTGTACAGGTGTTTAGGAGGACTGTCTGGAGTTTAGGACCTGGGCCATCTGTCTCTACAGTTTCCTATGTCTTTCTTATCTGGAAACTACTCTATGTCGCACGGCAACTTGTTCCTTGTTTCCCCACTTCTTTTGGCTTGTGCATAGGCTTCATTTAGCTTTCATAGTTACCCCAGTGATCTCCTCCAACAACCTATGACAATGTTCATTTAGCTTTCATAGCTACTCCAGTGGCTCGTAAAATAACTTAGAACAAACATTAGTCCATGTAATACAATAAAGCTCATCAAAAGTACTTTCTAGCTTAGGACAGCTGAAACTAGTTTTCTTGTCTAAACTCTATTTGATCAATTTGACTCTTGACTTATTTCAAACGCACCTTAAACACACTAAACATGTAAATTATCACACAAATACACAAAGAACACTTTATACTTCAATAATCACATCAAGTTATCCTCAAAGCTAAGCTAAACACTCATAGATAATGACACTTAGGTTCATAAATATGCCTAAGAACAGTAACTCTAATCTAGAATTTAATAGTTATGAAATCTTATAACGGCTTTATTTAAATGATATGATAATATAAATAATTTATGAATTTCTATATATTTGTATATTTTATAAACTAGCTCTATCTCTATTGAGAAGGAAGACATTAACATTATATTGATAGTTCGAATTGAACCCATTGTATTGAAAAAAGAAAGACTACATGCATGTTTGAGATTTTTGTTTGAAAACTACTTATTTGAGAAGAACTTTTATAAAATGGCTTTTTCAAAAAGTGCTTTTGAAAAAAATGCAAATTGTGTTTGGTTTATTAATTTGAAAAGTTTTTTTGATAAACAAATTATGTTTTGTTAATCTTTTTTAAAAAGTGTTTTGTTGTATGGGACAGAGTGTTGGCCTATTAAGAAGGGCCACATCTAGAAGATGAAGGTGATGGAGATGAAAATACTTTGATAGATATGTGGGTGTACTAGGAAAGATAAGATTATAAATGATGTTATTCGAGATAAAGTGAGAGTTGCTTCAGTGAAAGCCAAGATGAGGGAAGTGAGGTTAAGATGGTTCAGACATGTGATGAGGAGGGGCAGATGCCCCAGTGTGGAGGTGTGAGAGGTTGGCTAGGGATGGTTTCAATCGAGGTAGAGGTAGATCGAAGGTATTGGAGGGAGGTGATTAGAAAGAATATGGAGCAACTCCAGCTTACTGAGGACATGACCCTAGATAGGAAGTTGTGGAAGAGGCAGATTAGGGTAGAAGGTTAGTGTTATTTAAGGATGTTGTATTATTTATTGCATTATGTGGTGAATCTTGTGTATGGTATTACTGGATGTGGTGATTTCTATTGTATCTTGTTATTTTACTATTCCTCGCCTAGATTGTTTTATCTTGAGCCTGGGGTCTATTGGAAACAACTTCTCCATCTCACCTCTAAGGTCATGGTATGGACTGCATACACTTATCCTTCCCAGACCCCACTTTTTGAGAATATACTGAATATGTTGTTGTTGTTGTTGTGTGATATTTTTAATCAAGTTTTTATTTTTATTCAATTAAAAACTGCGTATTACAAAATTTTCAATCAATATTTATATATATAGACACATAAAAAGATATATTAAATACTGATATAATATTAATATAAAGATTTAAATATGCGGAAAAACATCAAGAAAAATAAATCTAATATGAAAAAGTTCATCACTACATATGGAAAAGTTCACTACAAAAATAAGTATTCCTTCATGCATCACAAATATTCTCAATGATTTCATTCCTTATCTTATCACGTATTATCTCCATAATTGTAGAAGATCTGCCCTGTGTTTATGTATGTTCATTTATCATCATCATCAATTATATTTCTGATTTTTCTAAAAGGAAAGGAGTGAGGAATAAAATAAAAATAATATATAAATCATAAAATAAAATAAAGAATTTATGATGTAAAAATGAAGAATAATTTTTTAAAATACGACTTTAATATGCTAATTAATTAATATTGGATATATTGGTGTATATGTATAAGTGATAAAGATCTTTGTCATGAAAAAAAAAATTCTGCTTCTGCTTTTATTTCTGCTTTTGCTTCTTCCTAATAATAGAAAAACTACTTCTCCTTTTATTTAAAAGTAGTTTTATAAGTTGCTCAAACACCCTACTTATCAAAATAAGTGTTTTTCTCCAAAAAGACACTTTTGGCTTCCCAACAATAATCTCAAACACTTAATATTTCTCATCTCCTCCTTCCGAAACCTCAAGCACTATGAAACTATTTGATTGTTTGTAATTACTCTAGACTAGAGTTTCCAAAATGGATTTGTCTTGTAAGGTCCATTCAACACCACCTAACCCTTTATTTAAAAAGAAAATTTCAAAATAATGATATTTTGGATAATTATTGAACTTAGACAATTTTTGAAATTCGTTCTATATCAATAATATAATAATTTTTTAAATTAGCTCTGCATCGTGATAGAACTATTCACCATGTATACAAGACGAAATTCAGAAAATATTATTGTGTTTGGTTATTTTTTCAAACTCTCGATGTTTAATAAATATGGTACATAAATTTACTGTTTTAGGTAATTATGCTTATTTAGATATGATTGGACTAAAATTTCTTCAGCAGCTCTAGTAAGGCTCAATAGCTCAGTCTCTCTTGATTCAAAGCCTCAAGGGTTTGGTTGTTGTCACGATCCAATTTCTCAGGTTATGATGGCGCCTACTATAGCCCACCAGTAGGAAAGCCAATCTCGTAATATGAAACTACTAGTGACGAACTACCAAAAGAATGAAGGAAAGAATGCAGAATAGATGAAATAAAAGACTAACATACATAAGATACAACCATCTCTGAATACAACATAGAGACTAATCTAGTACATAAGAGAGAGGAAAGTAATACTCTAAACGTCAGGAGCTCACTCTATGTCTCCAAACTATGGCTTCTCCGCATGACATACACAACACCGGCGATAACCCGTATTATGATTTGCATGATGCAAAAGTGTAGTATGAGTACCTAACATGTGGTACTCAGTAGGCAACTACTGACTGAGCTCCAAAGATAATGCGGATATATACAACATATAAACGAAAATGGATTCTAAACTCAAATGTCCAACAACCACATAATAAAGATACTGAGATAGTAAGGGCAACTATCCTACCAATATCCAAGAAACTAACATAATAAGGCTAAGGAATTATTAAGGATGGACTGTCCTATCCAAGTCCTACTTAGGAATCTCACCACTATATCGTATATCACCGTCTAATATATGAATAAAGAGCAAAAGAGGGATATATAACAATACTTAAGCCCAAAGAATGAATATAGAATCTAAAAAATGATGGAAGGGAGAGATATACAGTAATACCATAGCTACAAATAAATAGATATACATATATAGGTATAAGAAAGGTCAATTCAAGGTACAACTTAAGTCATCAGACTAGAATCCTAGGACCTCATAATCATAGTAGGAACTAGTGCTAGTATACTCATGGTTTCTAATCCATACAACTAATCATGAGTTAATCATACATAATAATATAATCGAAAGATGAAAGAGTAAAAATCATACCTCAAATCTCAATATTGTATCACTAAAAAGCTACCGTAAATTAGCCAAAACAATGATCATAACAACAATAATAACAATAGCAACAACAAAGCAAGTAATCGGCTAGTCCAGACAAATAATACCCAATCGGGCCTTTCACGAACCCTCACTGCCCTAGGTTTAGAAGGTTCAATCAACATACAACACACTATAAGCCACACTCATCACCCATACCTATGCAACCCCTTATAAGGATGATAGATATAGGCGCATACTGGTGATAGGCAATGCGCATACAAAGATGAATACAACAGAATCCAAAATATCATAATCGATCCGAGGATCATAATATATATCCAAACTCGAAATAGTAAGTATAATAAATATCATTATCATTATCATCATAACCATCATTATCATAATCATCCTTTAGCATTGCTGGGTATATAAACATATCATCATAATTATCCTTCGATCTTTTCGGGTTTATAAGCACATCATCATGATTATCCTTCGACTTTGCCGAGTATACAAGCATATCATCATAATCATCCTCTGGCCATATTGGTTATATAAGAATTCATCATAATCATCCTTCGGCCTTACCGGATATATAATCATATCTTCATAATAATCCTCCAGCCGTGCCAGGTTGTAACACCTCAAAAATCCAAGCCATTATTAGAACCATCCTTCAATGACACCCTCGTCCTTCGGGACATCAGCCTACTAGATCCACATTGCCAGTCATGTGTTAGTACCCCTGGCAAGGTACCAACACCCTTCCAACTGGATTATAAGTTGGACCCTGATAGCTCAGATTATGGCATGTCGGTTGTAGTCAGCTCCCACTGTCTTAGTACAGTATCAGTGTATCTTAGCTCAGGTTTTCTAACCAAGTGTATAGATTTTCAGTTATTTACTTATACAGAATTTAGTCTTTCAGATTATCTCAGAAATATATTTATGCTTGATCTTGCATTAAACGTGTCCATGTTATTTTTCATATGCAGTACCCATGCATGATCCTCAGTTCAGTTTTACATTCTATTTAGTTTTATATGAGATTTACTACAGTATTCATGTTTTGTCGTTTCCCAGCCTCAACTCTACTTGTTCTACAAAAGTAAAGATTAAATAACTAAGTGTAGTGATTCACCAGCTTATCAGATTATGTTTGTTACTCATTCTTTAATATACTCCAGCTTTCAGTTTATTTCAGTCTCTTGGTGAGTCTACTAGTACTTAGCATGCATGTTTTTAAGATTATGTACCTATTCAGTTTTACGTATTGAATTCACTCCCACTTACTCAGTACATTCCAAAGTACTGATCCACATATATGTCTATGTGCTATGTTGCCTCATAATGTTGGTGCCAGTTGTACCCTACACATTAGAATCAGACAATTGCAGCTTTCAGACGGTATGTGATGAGTTCTTCTATTTTGGGGACTCTAGTCAGCTGTAGTTCCTGTAATTTTCTTTGATTATTCATGTGTATTGATTAGTGGTGATTGGAGGCATGTCCCAGCTATCTATAGAAAGTATAGTAGAGGTTTCATAAATAGTCAGTTAGAGTCATGAAATATAAATTCTAGTTCTCTCTTCAGTTTTATCCAGATTATGTCATGATTATGTTTTCGCACAACAAAATTAGCTCTTTTATTTATTCTAAATCAGTTGCTCAAGTATCATGCTAGCTCATGGGTTAGCTTGGTATCAATTGTGGTTCTAAGCACCGTGTTACGACTAGGGATCAGTCTCGGATCGTGACATTAGTATATAGGCATATCATCATAATCATCCTCCGTCCTTGCCTGGTATATAAGCATATCATCATAATCATCCCCCGGCCTTGCCGGATATATAAGTATATCATCAATGCGTGTGCACACACGCACACCCATATATATATAAACATCAATATTGTATTTTATCATCGAGTTTTACCCAGAATTCATATTATCAATACCATCATCCTCTTTCATCCTATACTGGAGAGATGTGTATATAGATATATAATAGGTGCAAAGAATTAAGACGTGGCTGAAAAGAGTGTAAGTCCATAAATTCATTGCTCAAGGTAAACTTTGGAACTAAAAATTATTATAAAAGTGTAGAAAGGATCAGAATCTCTCACGATCGGAGTAAAGAGTAGTATCAGAATCATAGATCAAAATCTGTCTCGATCGAATCTTTAAAACATTATTTTCAAATCTCTTTATGCATAGGTTATTCATTAAGAGAGTGCAAAGAAAAGTGGGTTTTAACTCCTATTTAGGAAAAACAGTAATAATATCATATTTTAGTTGGAATCGTATCATTTACCAATTTAATGACCATGAATGTACCGTATCTATGCATACTATCATCAGTATTCAAACAATAGAAACATAAGCATCAATATATCTATAAACTACAACCATATCCTTTAAAAGGATAAACACTTCCTAGATGTCCAACCGATATCATAATATGGCCTGGGGCCCAATAATGTGTCCGAAATAATTATAATATCATAATCACGGCCTTAGGACAACATACATATCCGAACCCATATCAATAGTCATAAACGTAAGCATCTCATATCTATAAGCCATATCGTATCCATAAGACATATCATATTTATAGGCTATAAATTATATTTATGGGGCATATCTTATATATAGACCATAAATTGCGTCTATGAGGCTCATCACGTGTATAGGCCACATTATCTCTATAAGGCATATCTCATTTATAGGCCACATTGTATCTATAAGTCATATAACATCTATATGCCACATTATATATATAAGACATATCACATCTATAGGCCATATTATATCTATAAGCCCTCCTATATTTATAGGTCACATCATATCTATAGGGCATCTCATGTCTATAGGCCACATTATCATAACTATGTCTATGCCTATATCATTAAGCATATCGATAGACCACATCATAGGTCAAATCTGAAAGTCATATCATAGCTACAAGCTATTAGTCATAATCTGGGAAAACCATCATCATTCACCAAGTCACGAAGTAACTTTATACTAAAGGCTTAATAGCCTCAACTATGTCTAACATGTGTGAATATGTCCACAAGATCTAACACAAGTCTTGGCCTAAGGTGGGCAGGAGAAACCAACTTCTAATACTCGAATTCCATATCTAGTCAATTTCTGCCCTGGACTAGGCTAAGGTGTCTATATTGACATCTAGATGGTACACATAAGCCATAAATAGCCCTAAGATAGGAATTTCACCTAAAACATTAGCAATTAAGTCAACTCCGCCTAAAGTATGGCTTCAAGGTTGTTAAAAGGTCCGTATTCATACTAATCACGCTTCCAACACTTAAGCTACATCCCAAATCTAGCACTATACCATAATCATACTATGGATCCCATATTTAACCAAGAAGAAGGAAATAGGTTCATAGGGGTATAACAAGTATTTTACCTTACGGGTCAATTCACCCATCTAATACCCAAACTTCAATAATCAAGACTAAGCTAAGGTGTTCTATCGATAATCAATTTTAACATTCGCATCATGCAATATATAAAACACATCATCTTGTGAAGAAAAGTAAACAAAAGCCTACCTCAATGTTGAACTGCAAATCCTTAAATCATTCACTAAATGTCCATCTTCACTCCATGATCTCCAAATGTCGCTATGCTATCAAAACTGTAATCTACGTGTCATTAAGAGTCAAATGAGATTCATATTACCATATTATTGGTCAGGTCAAATTTTGGGTCAAGAACGGACCTTTGAGGCCCGTAAATAGAATAAAAATTGAACATGTTACGAGGTACCTCGAAGGACAAAGAAGTTATGTTCAAAAGTTGAGCACAAACGGAGCACAAATCAGGTCTCAAATTGTAACGACCTAAAATTTTGATAAAATATGTGTTTTGTGTGATTTGACTGTTTTACCACTTCCTATAGTTACATTGTGGTATTTTTGGCATGTGGGGGTTGATTGGAATGGTTCTCAATGCATTTTGGTAGCATTTGTGCAATATTATAGTTTCTGGAGGCTTCGAGAGTCTTATTATAGAATTTTGTGGTTATCTTTTTATCCGTATCACGGATGGCTGAACGGACTACGCCAACAGATACAGAACATTGATTTTAGGATGGTAAAATGTTTGGTTTAGTTCTGTGGCTTTTAAATCTCATTTCGGCCCTTGATTTGAAAATTGTGGTTTTAGATTTCATGGATCAACTTTGTGAAAATGACATCTTTTCAAAAATTGAATATAGTCATTGAGTTCGAAGCTTTGAATTTAGCATGGTTACATAGTTCATTTAGGTAAATTGATTCCGAATGAATCCCAATGCATTGATGGGAACTTGGAAAACTTTCCAAGTTTAGCTGGTTTTGTGGTGCTTGTGCGATCGCACAAGAGGGTGCCGCGGACGCACCAGGTGCAGAGGGAGTACTGAGATTGCACAAGATGGGGTGGCGATTTCCATATCCCCTTTTGAGGCAGTGTGTGTGATCGCACACCTAGGAGTGCGATACCTGATGACCTGGACTGGGTATAAATTAAGACTTTTTCATGATTTTTATCCATTCTCTAACTTTCCTCTTGATAGTTAAACCCTAATATAGTGTGAGTGCTTAAAAGTGAAGTTTGTGGGCTCTTGGGAAGCTAGATTAACATCCATTTCTCGATTCTTTTACGAATTTAAGGCAAGAATTTACTCTTTTCTTAATTTGATTTGATTATTGTTCAAAACCCAAAAACCTTATCACTTGATTTAAAACCCAAATTTTACTCCTTTTCACATGACTAATGTTCCTACTCCTATAATCATTTGTTTTTCCTTGATTTCATCTTCAAAACAACTTCAATTCTTGATTTTAAAGAGCATTTCAAAAGTTTTACCCGGTAAAGTTTAAAAATGGATTTTCTTCGATTTGAATCTCGTTTTTAACTAGATTTGACTTGGGTTTTCAACTATAGGTTCCTAAAAGTACGAAAACCGCATTTTTGAAATAAAGTTTTGATTTTACCCTTCTTTTTCAAAAACCTGTTTCGGAATTTCATTTGACCCTGAACTAAAAGTAGGCAATATGGGTATTATTGGCTTTATTTTGACACGTAGATTTTATATTTCTTGGTTTTAGTTGATTTTGAGATCGTTCGTAAGAATTAAGATCGTGGGTTGAGGTGTAGCGGACTGATTTTGGTCAGTCCGGCCTTCAAAGTAGGTTATGGTTTAACTCTTTCAGATTGGGCTAGATAGTTAATTCATATAGAAAATGCATGTTACGGAAATGGGAACTAATAATGAAAATCCAATCCGACAGATGCTTCCTACAACCAAGGAACATAAAATTAAGCGCAAAAATATACATAACACGGAAATTCTCAAGATATAATCTAGGCTAACCCCGATTTTCTCCTTTAGGTGACCCTTTTTTTTTAAGGAAAGTAAGACTGTAAGAGTTTTCTCATGATCCATCAAAGTCATGCAAGCTAGTTGGTGCAATGAGAGCAGCTAGTCCCATCTGTCCTTGCCATCTTTCTCTTTTTCTTTCTGTTTCTTTTCCTCTTTCTCTTTCTTGAAACATTGTCCATATTCCTTGACGGGCTGCCACAAACACAAATCAGCTCAACATTCTGAGATGTATGTTCCTTTTGAACTGCCATTGCTGCTTGATCCACCTCTAGAGCTTTTTTCTCATACCCTTTATATAGTCCCCTATCTGTGGCAATGTTATGCTCAGCAGACGCCCGTGAACTGGAAGGGAGAGATGGTTCAAGTACCATAGAAAAGCCACTTTCAGTGTTTTTTTGCAGAACTGGGAAAAGTTCGCGACTTTGCGCTGCTCGTAGTTTCCTTCTCCATCTCCTACATTTATTCTCGTACTCCAGGCGAATTCCCCAACAAGCTTCCTCCTTGTACACTCCAGATACCTCAAAAAGGTAATAATCATTTGGGTTCTTCCCTTCTTTATTGCCAAAAGCATGCCACAATGATTCAAATGGTATGTAGATGCAACACATGATAGGAGACTCGAACCAGTATTCATGGATGTCATAGTTCAAGGAATGTTTTCTTTCAGGGTCAGATTTGCAGGCCAATGTAACTACTAAACTCACATTCCCTTCACTAGGACCGTAACACATTGAAAAACCCATGAATTTATCAGTATACCAAGACGGGTTCAGATCAATTGAGATCGCCTTTTGATTTATGAACTGATAATCGAACAATTTCGGAATTCTCAATTTGGGAAAAGAAATGAGAAAAGAAGCCCTTTGGTGGAAGTCACACTGCAATAGGAATTATTATTAATAAAAATCAATTTAAAGAAAATATTCAACATTCATATATTTGTGGGATAGCTAAAAACCTGGATGCAAGTTCTCAGAAAATGTCTCAGAAACTTCTGCACATTAACTTGTTCACTTGAGACATTTTGGCATTCGGATTTTTCATGCCCACACCATGATATTATGAGCTTACGCATCTTGCGACACTCAGTTACGAGATGTCTGATGCTCTTCAAAGCTAAATGATAATCTGCATCTAGAATCAGTAAGTGTGGGGGTAGCTCTTCTGGTAGTTCATTAAGATCCTGACAGAATTGTACGTTCAGATGCTGAAGGTGTAAGAGTTCTTTGATGCTTTTGGGTAAACAAGAAATATTACTTCTACTAACATCCAAACGTTTTAAGGATTGCAACGATCCTAAATCCTCAGGAAGTCCACCCAAAATATTGAGATTACCAAGATGAACATGATTCAAGAAGGATAAAGCTGATAGTTGATGGAAAACAAAAGTTGAGGAATGCTGCACATGTTGTAAAACATGTGAGAATCGTAAATCCCTCAGTTTGCCAAGCTTCGTGATGGAGGGAGGTAGTTGGTAGATTGCAGTTTCTCTCGCATCAAGTTCCTTTAACTCATGCAGATCACCAATGTTTTCTGGAAGATTCTCTAGCTTTTTGCACCTGCGGAGGAAAAGACGTTGAAGATTCATCAAATTACAGAGGCTGTTTGGTAGACTCACAAGATATTCACAACCCTCCAGAATGATCTTAGTGAGACCGCTCAGATTCCCAATAGACAAAGGCAGTTCTCTTATCCGGGTAGACTCCATAGTCAGTTTTTTCAAGCAATGCATATCTCCGTTAATTTCCGGAAATGTACCTAATTTTGGACAATTAGATATCTTGAGCAGTTGTAGGGATTCCATCTGAATAGAGCTTGGAATCTTCTTTAAGTTCAAACATTTTATTAATTCTAACCGACGAAGCTTCTTTTGAATTCCAAGAGATATGGGGAGCTCTACCAATCCAGAACATAGGCATATATGAAGATATTCCAATTGTTGTGATTCAAAGAGGCTGTTTGGCAACGTTGCAAGTGTTTTGCAACCTTTAATATAGAGATATTCAAGATTTTCTGTAGCGTCTGGAATACTTCTAAGAACTCCACAATCTCTTAACATTAAATCTCTAAGGCCGCTGAGAGACGTGGGCAAGCTTCTTATCTTGGGGGATCCTACATAGAGTTTTGATAAGCGCCGCATATCTCCACAGATTTCCGGAAATCTTTTTAAATTTGTGCATTTTAAAAGGTCGAGAGTCTCAAGAGATTCCATGGTAACAAATTTTGGAAGCTTCTCAAGTTTGACACAACCATACAAATTCAAATAAGTAAGCATTCTGCAATGTCCAAGAGAGGGATGGACCTCTTGCAAATTCTCACATCCCTCCAAAACTAACATCCCCAAGTTTGGTATATCACCAAAATTAGGGGTTTTTGTTAACCCAAGGCTGTCCCCGAGGTCCAGATGCTTCAAGTTGCTCAAATTCTGTTTTCATTAAAAATAAATATATATAAACATAATGTTTCTATGAAGTACCATCTAGCTTATATATTACTCCTAGTAGAGATATGTGATTCTATTTTATGGAGGAAAAGTAAAGAGAAGTGATAGTTTATATGAGTTCACTTCACTGAGAACCATGCTCTCAACTTGTTTCTACAGCTTAAATAGAGAGCAAAGAAGACAAGATATTTACGTGAAAACTTCTTTGCTCAAGAGAGAAAAACGCAATCTACCCTTGTCGGATTTTCCAGAACTCCACTAATAAACCTGAGCAATGTTTAGACTACAACCTATTGCAACCTAGGAATTTAACCGTTAATCCCTCCCCCATACAATAACTCTATTGTAATTTCTCTCTACAATAACTCTATTACAAGGAAATACTCATAGTCAACAGCATACCGAACAAAACTGACCTGAAATACCTACGAAAGATTCTCAAAAGAGGAGTAGGTTTACAATGCTAAAAGCAAAAGACAAAGGCTCAACAACTTAGAACTCATCATGACCAGTCAAGTAAGAACATGTTCTTCAGTTGTTGCAGCTTTGTCTTGTTGGAATACTTCGGTGGCTTTGCAGAAGGAGTTTAAATGATTTCTATATCTACATAAATAGGTTTTACTTCTTATAAATATATATGGACAAGAGAGGGGGACCATATTCTGCAATTTTGCCACTGTGGCAGCAGCATTATGACTGTTAGAGTTGACTCTGAGAAATGGACCAGTTTCTTAAGGTAGCATATTTGGTTTCTCAACAAGTTTGTCAAATCTTCAAAACAACGCGTAATACTTCAATGTCCATGCTTCATCTAATTCATGAGCATTGAACCTATCAAACAAAAAAAAAACTGAAACTTTGTTGTATTGGAATGAGAGAGAGAAAGAGAGAACAGCTATTACCTTTGATATTGGCCAAAGTTCGACAAGACAACTTCTATAAAACCGAAGTACAACGAGCTGTGATGGTTCAAAGCTTTCTGGCAATGAAATTGAAGGATACCCACCCCACTCAATAAACTGCAAGCTGGAAGGAAGATAAGTGATAGCGCAGGCCGAGCTAAAAGTTCCTAAACCAATTATGAGTACTTGTAAGCTTTGCATCCCCATGAAGATTTTGCTACAATTGACAAGTTCATCTTCAAAATCATAATCTTTTGGAATACATAGGCTTTTCACCTTTTCTGTCATCTGTAAAGAATGAAATGTACATATAATTGCCAATAAATAAATATGAAACCAAAAAAAAAAAAAAAATTAACAGAACTAAGAGCTTATGAAATTATTAATTACTTTAAATAATGCTTACCAACTTCCCTCTTAAAAGGCCACGGACCTCCTCAGGAAGCCATATTCTGCTGTAAGCGTACTCTTCCAGTATGACATTTTGAGCCATTTCTCTTATTATATTATGCATCACAATTCTATTATTTATGCCGGTCACTAACAGAGATTTTTCAATAAGATGATCCATTATCAGTTGAAAACCACGACTCACGTCTCTCAGTACTAGTTCAACATAAAGACCAAAATTGTAACCACCGAAGCATGCAATATCCATAAATGCAATATCTAGAAATATTTCCTTCTCATCTTTGTCCAGCCCTTCAAAACTAAGCCTAAGCTTTCCTAGAATATCATTGTGAGGGATTCTCTTCAGCCGATCAATTATGTGTCTCCAGTGCTTTTTGTCTCGTCCATAAAATGAAGAACCTAAAACTTTAAGAGCTAAGGGGAGTCCACCAGCATACTCCACCACTTGCCTTGAAAGATCCATAAAATCTTTTTTTGGTGATTTTTCTCTAAAAGCATGCCTACTGAACAATTCAAGTGCTTCATCGTCGGATAATAGTTGGACTTCATACACGTTATCCCCAGCGTGACTGATTAACAGGTGCTTATCTCTTGCTGTTAAAATAATTCTGCTACCCCTACCA
The DNA here is from genome assembly GCF_002878395.1 of Capsicum annuum. Lineage (NCBI taxonomy): Eukaryota > Viridiplantae > Streptophyta > Magnoliopsida > Solanales > Solanaceae > Capsicum > Capsicum annuum. The sequence goes on along the minus strand of NC_061122.1, from coordinate 215,059,947 downwards.
AACCACTCTGGCCCTCCAACTAAAAATTCCAACTGTTTTCGTTGGTTTACGTCATCAAGAATGATCAAAACTTTCTTCTGGCGAAGCCTATTGCTTATAAATGTGGCACCTACATGTTCACTAGTTATAGTCTTCTTTATACCCAAGAGCTCACGAATGAGAGCTTGTTGTAACCATGTTATTCCCTTTTTCTGGTACATCGCCCCAACATCAAGAAAACAACCAGCATCAAATTTATGGAAATATTCCCCATATATTGCACTTGCAATTTCTGTTTTACCGATACCACTCATCCCCCATACTCCAACTGAAACAACATGAACATTTGATTCAATATCTAATAGTGAGATTACTTTCTCAATTTGAGATTGTATACCCACTAAACCGTCTGAAAAGGGTGAAATAACATGAAGGGACTTGGATGATATCTCGTCAACCACCTTCTTGATGCATTCTCCCTCATCCCTACACATTACAACAACCAAAACAAATCCATAAACTCTAAAAATCAAACCCATTTTCCCAAGATGCTTCAAATGGACGAAGTAAAACGCAGGGCTATAATGATACCACACATAAGTTTAAATTAGCAGTAGTTATTATCAACTCACCATTTTACTTTTGGAAAGCTAACATTATACTAGAAATTAGAAGCCTTACCTGTGTATTAGAGTACTGATAAGATTGAAATTAATTTCACCAATTATTCATAATTCCTGCCTATATGTTTTGCATTTCACAAGAATATGTGGCAAAATATTTTCAATCAATGATTTATAAGTACTAGAAATTTTAATATATTAATGGACATGATAATGTGTTGCTATGACTGTAGGATTACTAAATTTTTGGAAGCAAATTTATGAAATTAATTATCTAGATCATGGTTAGCACCTTGCTTTAGTCAATTAAATCTTAGAGATTAATTTTAAACATGATATGTGTTCCCAATCCAAGTAGGACTTTGGGGAAAAAATGGAGAGGAGCCCGATCGGGTATTTAGTTTAATTAATTCAAATTCGAAAATGCAAAATAAGAAAAAAAGTTTCCCCCATTTTCTCTTCTAAGACAAGAAAAGTAATAAATAAATATAAAAAGGAAAGAAATGTTACTTGTAATTTTGTAAATGGTGCCCTTTTAGTTTCCCAGCCACCGCAAATGCATTCCTCCATCTCTCAACCTTCTCCATATCATCTACGTACTTTTCCTCGTGTTTGGAAAATGACTTAGCAAAAGGGGTTTTTTGATGGCGTACATCTGATGGACTAACATCATAGAAGACTGGAATAACAATCTTCTCCAATTCATTTTTGCACTTTATGATGTGTGCAAGCTCCTCCAAGCACCATATTGAGGATGCATAGCTTCTTGAAAATATCACGACCACGAATCTGGCCTCTTCTATGGCATTCAAAAGTTCACCAGAAATTGGTTTTCCTGTTTCCAGCCGCTCATCGTCTTTGAAAGTGTGGATTCCTCTCTGGTCTAGAGCATTATAGAGATGACTCACAAAGGTTCTACGTGTATTTTTACCTCTGAAACTCAAAAACACATCGTACTTAGAAATTTTGGAAGAAGAAGCATGAGACATTGTATAAGAATATGCTAAAGCCTAACAAGGAAAATCAGCTTTGGGTGTATGGCAAGGAAACTCATATTATATAGTTGTTCTGCTGCAAAATCATCATATCGTCATCATATTATAATGTATGTAGAAAGCCATTAAGTTAAAATAGAATTACTAAAATACCCTTCAAAAGTTGAATGACAATTTTGCCCTTTACTTGAACATTATCTTCAACTTACATGTTAATCAACTAAAAAGTAAAGTAAAATTATGTTTCTGTTGCACCAAAAGACTTGGAAACGCCAATAAATCACTCTTCGATTTTTCGTCTCATTTTTAAATTATAGTCCAGGTAAACACATCCTACTGGGTAATGACTCTTTGATTTGTCTTGAAAAAAATCAGTTCATCATCTTACAAGCTTGAAAAGGCATGGAAGCTAGCTTTGTTTTAGTTAATCCCCTGTATCAAGAAGACCAAAGGCTCTTGGACAGTTGTGAAGAACCAATGAAGTGGCGGGGCAGCCATATCTCGACACTGACAATGGTGAGAAACTCATGCATGTTCAGCCTGGAAACACCATAGTCCTTGACATTCACATATCTGTATTATATATCCTCACAAAGGTTGTGTTATCCTCAGGTAAAATCTCTTTGTGTGAATTGTAAATATACTTTTCCCTTGTTAGATGTCATAGGATTTTCCTTCTTATTAGGAAGAGAGTAAAAAAAAAATTGAAAATAAATTTAAGTTCTTTGTGAAATTGGAAAGATACAAACTTCCAACACTATGGGTTTTGTAGAATTATTTTATTTTATTTTTTGTTGTTGTAGTAGAATCCTGCCTCTATTTTGGACTAATCTGTGGTTCAGTTTGAAGGACTATTCGTATTTGAGTTATACAGAATTATTGAATATTTACTAGTGCAATGCGTGTACCCAAATACTAGTAAAGAGAAATATTTGAAGCCTCAACGGCAAACTAATTCTCAGCTATGAGACTACAGAATTAAAGTCCACGGGAAAATTTGCAATCATCTTCCTATCTTTCATAACGATACTTTTTTCATTATTTGTGAGAAATTAAAAAGTGAAACATGGGAGTAGACCTAAATTGGCCAAAACAAATTGCAGTTAAAATAATGGATTTGAGACTGAGTCAGTGAGACTGATACAAGCCGTTAGACTTTAAGCTTGTTGAGGCGAACGTACTCTTAATTTAATGTTGTTAATAATATCCAGGTGTGTTCTTATCATTACTTATTGGTATTATATACATTTTTTTTTCACAAACATGGATCCAACTACTTATGAAGTTTCCATGCAACATCATTTGGGTCAACAAACACAAAGAAAAAGAAAGTTTACTTACTAATTTATTCAGATCATGTTCTGATGTATTTCCGACCTCTGCAAATTCATCCCTTCATCTTTTGAATCTTATCCATATCATCTTTGAATTCTTCATCCTGTTGAGAAAATGAGTGAACTGATGCGTCCAAGTCCAACTTCCTAATTGCGGGGGAAAAATGATGAGATAGAGATAGATAGATATATGGAGAGAGAGTGTGTAGTCTCTTTAAGCTTGTAATACAATGAAATTGGGGCAAAATTTAAGTTTTCTCCATTTTGACTTGTGAGAAATATAAAAGAAAAAAGTTATTGAATTGTTGTAACTATATTATTGAGGCTCTATTTAGATACTATATTCTAATCCTTTTTCTAATGGAACATTACATAACAATTCGATTTTATATGTTATTCTTATTCCTAATCATATTCTAACACTCTCTTCAAGCTGAAGCATAGAATACATATGTACCAAGCTTGTTATGGATGTAATTAATATGAGGATCGGTGAAGGACTTGATAAAGATATATGTAAGAAAATTGATAATGACTACTCTGGATGTCTGGGAGACCTCAATTGAGAAGGAATAAACTGAAAAGTGATTCGAAAAGTAGTAAACATCGCCGGAAAGTCGATCAGTCGCTAAAAAATTATCGAAAACTGATATCAACTACATGGGTCAACTCAAAATCGATGAGTAGATCTTGAACAAGAAAGTCGCCGAAGAACTGGATGAAACTTGCTGACACGCCTAATTATTAGATTTGATGGCCGAAAAGTGGTTAAATCTGAGGAAAAATTATTTGGGTAGGGTCGGAATGACAACACTACCCTACGTAAAAATAGAAATTATATGGGTAGGATGGGAATGACGGCACAACCCTACTAAAAAAGAGGATTATATGGGTAGGGTGGGAATGATGGCGACCCTACTGAAAAAGAGAAATTATATGGGTAGGGTTGGAATGATGGCACAACCCTACTGAAAAAAAAAAATTATATGGGTATAATCGAAATGATGGCACAGCCCTACGCAAATCAAAAATGAGGAGTCACCATAAAAACGCATAGAACATCACATTTCACTGTGCTATGTAATTCAGCTATGAGAAAATAGTCCGAAAGGATGCACGGTACTATGCAAATTAAATACGAGAAGTAGTCCGGAGAGATATACGGTGCTACGCAAATATGATATGAGAAAGTAGTCATCGGATAGATGCGCGATCGACGCAATCAGATATGAAAAAATAGTCACCAAAAAGATACACGGTGACCCAAGTTTTGCTAACATAATCATTGGCCAAACGGGTGGCATATATGGATTATAGTCGCTCGCCAGTAGCGGAAACTCTTTGATTTTTTATCAAGATAGTGAAAACTCTGATACCATGTAAGAAATATAAGAGAAGAATAATATTGAATTGTTGTAACTACATTATTACATTGAAGACCTGTTTATAGACATTATATTTTAATCTTTTTCCTAATAGGACACTACATAATAATTCTTTTTCAAGTAGAATTTTATATACTATTCCTACTCATATTCTAACATGACTCAATCATACCTCGTCTGTAAAGTGATATAAATTCATCGGCATACCAGATAAAACAATAACCCAGAAATTGAAGAAAAATCAAACAAACTTTTCGTAACAGTTCAGAAGAAACACTCAAAAAGCACAAAGAAAAATAAAAAGACTGACCACGAAGAGTTCCATAGTCCACCAGATTCTCTCAATAGACTCTCCATTCTCGCATAAATAAATGGGAAAATGCTCTGTTTCCATCCTGAACTATACACAAAATTGTTGAGACACACCCGAACTTTAGAAGGGTCTTATTATCTCTGAACTAATTAAAACCGTGTTTTTGGCATGGCACATCAGTAAATCAACACACTGAAGGTCCATATAGGCACACGTATGTGCCACATAGGCACTAAGGTTGCCAAAAATATAGGCACACGTATGTGCCACATAGGCACTAAGATTGCCAAAAATTTGATTTTAATTAGTTTAGTGCTAATAGAACCCTCTTAAAGTTTAGGTGTGTCTCAGCAATTTCATATATAATTTAGGACGGAAACAATGCATTTTCTCTAAATAAATCAACATAACTGAATGACAAACATAAAGTAAGAAGAAATTCCTCCATTGAACACCATCTTACTTCATATTCACCAGTCAATTGAATCTTTTGGGGAATAAAAGAAGACAAAAGGAGGGAGGGCTGTCGACAGAACATTTTCCTATCCCTTGCAAATAATTGGAAAAAGTAATTTTTTATTTTGCAAACAGTTAAGAAGATTAAGGTACAAATCATTAAAAAAAACATAGAACAGCATATGTATCATAAAAACGTGCAGACATCAGGGATGCACTACTAATTTTGAATCCGACATAATTACAGTAACTCTCTTTACTTCAAACAAAGACTTCCGCATCACTCGTTGCTTCTATCTCATACTCCAGGCGAATTCCCCACAGTAATTCATTCCCGTAAAATGAAGATACCTCCAACAGGTAATAATCTCTAGTGTTCTTCCCTTCTTTATTGCCAGAAGCATGCACAGTGTTTCAAATGATATGTAGGTGCATGCTAGCAAAGTGTTTTTTCATGATCCATCAAAGTCATGCAAGCTGCTCTCATCTGTCCCTGCTATCTTTCTCCTTTTCTTTCTATTTCTTCTCCTCTTTCTCTTTCTTGAAGTATCGTCCATTTTCCTTGATGGGCTACCACAAACTCTAATCAGCTGAACATTTTGAGATTTATGTTCCTTTTGAACTGTCATTGTTGCCTGATCCACCTCTAGAGATTTTTTCTCATACCCTAAGTATAGTCCGCTATCTGTAGCAATGTCATGCTCAGTAGACGCCAGTGAACTAGAAGGAAGAGATGGCTCTGGTTGCTCAAGTACAATGTAACAGACACTTTTAGCTGTTACTGAAGTATCTTTTCGCGGAACTGGAAAGATTTTGGGACTTTGTGTTGTTCGTTGGTTCCTTCTCCATCTCCAATCTTTATTCTCATACTCCAGGCGAATTCCCCAATATGCATTCTCTCTGCACTCTGTAGATACCTCAAAAAGGTAATAATCATTTGGGCTCTTCCCTTTTTTTATTATCAGAAGTGTGGCACTATGTTTTAAATGGTATGTAGAAGAAACACATGATAGGAGACTTGAACCAACACTTGGTGACATACTTCAAGGAATGTTTTCTTTCAGGGTCAGATTTGCAGACCAATGTAGCCACTAATCCCACATAAATCGCATTACAACCGCAAAATATCGAAAACCCCATGAATTTATCGGTATACCAAGATGGGTTCAGCTCAAATGAGATGTCTTTTTGATTTATAAACTGATCATCGAACAACTCGGGACTTCTAACTTCAGGGAAAGAAATGAGAAAATAATTCTTGTGGTGGAATTCACACTGCAACAAAAATTATTATTAATAAAAATCAATTTGACACGAATATTTAACATTCATATATATGAGGCAGAGATAAAAACCTGGATGAATGTTCTGAGGAAATGTTGTAGCAACTTCAGCACATTAACTTGGTCACTTGAGACACTTCGACATTTGGATTTTTCATGTCCACACCATGATATTGTGAGCAAACGCAGCTTAAGATAATTACTAGATTTCTGATGCTCTTAAAGGCTAAATGATAATCTGCAAATAGTTGCCTTAAATTTGATGGTAGCTCTCCTGGAAGTTCAGTAACATTTTGACAGAAATATTGCTTCCACTAACATCCAAATGTTCCAGAGATTGCAAAGATCCTAAAGTCTCAGGAAGTCCACCCAAAATATTGAGATTGTTGAGATGAAGTTCATTCAAGTAGGATAAAGCTGACAATTGATGGAAACCAAAAATTGAGGAATGCCACACATGTTGTACAACACGCGAGAAACTTAACTCCCCCAGTTTGACAAGCTTGGTGATGGAGGGAGGTAGTTGGGAGATTGCAGTTTCTCTTGCATCAAGTGTCTCTAACTCTTTTAGATCACCAATGTTTTCTGGAAGCTTCTCTAGCTTTTTGCATCCACAAAGATAAAGATGTTGAAGATTCTTCAAATTACATAGGCTGTTTGGTAGACTTACAAGATCCTCACAACCTTCCAGATTGAGAGATTCGAGGCCGAACAGATTCTCAATGGCCGAAGGCAGTTCTCTTATCCCAATAGAATCCAGAGTCATTTCTTTCAAGCAATGCATATCTCCGTTGATTTCTGGGAATGTATCTAATTTGGGGCAATTAGTTATCATGAGTTGTTCAAGCGATTCCATCTGAATAGATCTTGGAAGCTTCTTTAAGTTGTCAAATTTGAATAAGCTTAACGTTTGAAGCTTCTTTTGAACTCCCAACAGATACAAAGAGCTCTACCGATCTAGAATTATGGTACATATTAACTAGCTCCAATTGCTCTGATTCAAAGAGGCTGTTTGGCAGTGTTGCAAGTTTATTACGAAGTATAATCTCCAGAATTCTAAGGTTCTGAATAGTGTCCGGAATACTTTCAAGAACTTCACACCCATACAAAAACAAATGGCTCAGGCCGGTGAGAGACAGGGGTAAGCTTCTTATCCTGGGGGATCCTACCTTCAGTGTTGATAAGCACCGCATATCTCCACAGATTTCTGGGAATCTTAATAAACTTGTGCATACTTCAAGGTGGAGAGTCTCAAGAGATTTCCATGGAAACAAATTTTGGAAGCTTCTCAAGTTTTGTACAACTTGTCAAATCCAAATAAATAAAGCTTTCTTCAATATCCAAGAGAGGGATGGACCTCTTCCAAATTCTCACAGTACCATAAAATTAGTCTTCCCAAGTTTGGCTTATCACCAAAATTAGTGCTTTTTGTTAACCCGAGACTTCTCCTGAGATCCAAATGCTTCAAGTTGCTCAATTTCTGTTTTCATGCAAAACAAAATATAAAACATATTGACTCTCTGATAGAAACTACGTTTAATTTAAACTAAACAGGACAAGTTTCACCTTTTCAATATGCTCATCAAATACAACAACATCATACTCAGTCAGAGGCGGAGCGAGGATTTCAACTAAGGGGGTCAATATTCAAAGAAAACTTAATCGAAGGGGGTTTATTAGAGTACGTGCCCTACTGATCAGTGACTTTAATGTAAGAGTTACCTATGGATGGAACGGGTTGTCTGACGTGTTCCAAGGAAGCAATAAGACAGTAAGTAAAGAACACAATGATTTTTACGTGGAAAACACCCAGCTCAAAAAAGTGCAAAAACCACGACCTGCACCTCTACAGGATTTAGCCCCAACTTCATTAAATAACTCTGAGTCTCAATAACGACTGATTATAAAACTCTTGTAACCAACAATAGAAATTATAAACTCTAATTTCTATACCTCAATAACTAGAAATCATAAGCTCTAATTTCTATAACTCAACAATTAAGAATCATAAACTCTAATTCCTATAACTCAACAATCACCCTTGACTGTTGAACCCACTTCGAGTTATCCCAAACTTGAAGTTAACTCAGCTCAGTATTGTTCCTACACAATCAATCTGAGAAAGCAATAAATTACAACTTAATAAGAACAATACATTTAAACTGACTCATGAACTGTAAAGTTCTATCCTGTTTCACAGATTCGTCAATTTATTCCTTTATACTGGCAGTACTCGAATCTTCAGTCAGAATTCTCCCAATTATGAACTTTCTTAATTTGCTCGTGTTTAGCCTTTTCTCTCTCTATAAGTGCGCAAGTTATTCCGAATAATACATTTTCTATTTAAGCACAGCTCTCCAAAGAGTCATTCTTTATTTCAAACTCCTCATTTAATTAAAACTCTCATTGCATAGAGTTCTACTTCAAGTGAGACTCCTTCTTCAATTCCAACTCTTATCTCCTTAGTATTATAGTCAAACTCCAACTCTTTAAATCAGCTTATCTTCAAGTATTTTACTCAACCACAACTTCTTCAATTTCTCACGTGATAAGTAACTTGAGTATATCAGAATTAGGCTCGCTCATTTATTCCTGACTTTAAGCAATCTTTGTTTGCATCTATCAGTAAAACCTGAAACCTGTCTTCCTATGCTTGGACCAGCTCAAGTAACATGTTTATTTTCTTGAGTTTATCAGAATTAATCACTCATCTGGTTTTTGATTTCTTCGACCCTTATCTTTAATCATCAATGATTTTGCTACAAGTTTCAGCTACATGAGACAATGCATCTATGAACCAGCTTGACTGACATGTTTCATATCACTTTGTTAGTTTATCAATCATTAAAACTACATCGTACCCAACAGGGTTCAACACCTACTATAATCACATAAAAAATAATTTTAATCATGTATAAATAGTATATTTTTTCGTCGAAAGGGGTTTGTCCGAACCCCCTAAAGAAGGCTGGCTCTGCCCCTGTACTCAGTCTAATCTCCATTAGTAGGGTATGGGGAAGGTACTCCCTCCTTTTTGAATTAATTAGGTGTTTATTTTACTAAATTAGTCTTATTAATTATGCTTTGAAAATATAAATTTGAATAAAAACACTTTGTTTAATCATTTAATTTTGAGAGTAGTATTAGAAGAACATAATAAAATCCTTTTGATTTCTTCAAAGGAACAACTAAAGCGAAACAAATATTTTTAGAAAAAGGATCAACTAAAATGAAACGGAAGAAGTAAAACGTATGCAGACCTTACCCCTTATAGAAGGGCTAGAGAAACTGTTTTCAATACAAATATGTCCATCAAATATGTACCTAATTTCAAACTTCTATTTTAAAGCACATAATTGTCTTTGACACAAATTGTATCTTGCTAACCTACTAAAACATTGTACCTAATTTGAATTTTAAGTAAGTAACCATGTTACCTCATTAAATATATGGGCTTGTGTCTTTTCCTCCAAATTCACCTAAATGTCCCAACATTTACTTGACAAAGAGTGAACTAAAACTTTTTTATATCTTAACCTCTTTGTGAATTTTATTTCTGCATTCCATGCCTTGGGACTAACCCTTGAGTCATCTCTTAACCTTTTATTATAGCTTGTAGGAGTAATAATTATAACAAGCTATTTATTCATTCGAATAGATTTGAGTGGGGTTTTGGGGATAGTTATGGGCATGTGTGGGAGAATTTAAGGATATTTTTTGGGAGCAGTTAGGTGTTGGTATGGGGAAGTGGGATATACCTTGGGTGTTAGGGGAATTTTAATACTATAAGATTCCCAGAGGAGAGGAGAGGTTTGGGTATAGGGTGATTTCCAGGGCCATGAAAGAGTTAGTTTATAAATAAATTTTTTCTTATTGATTTTCCATTAACAAATGCCTCCTCTTCCGCGATTGTAATCGGACCATTCACCTATCTTGTTGGATGTAGTAGAGGAAGGCAGATGAGATCTCCTTTCAGATTCGAGAATATGTGGCTTACCCTCTGTTTGGATGATATATTTATTAAGAGAATCATGTTTGTTTTGATTGTTTCTTAAAATGGTATGGTTTAATTTCATGGTTTGGTAATTATGGAAGTATGGTTTAATTTCATGGTTTGGTAACCATGGAAACCTCCATTTTATGTAACCACCAATTTGGTGGTATCTCATGGTTTGGTTATCTTTTTCCAATTATACCCTTAGTTAATATTATATAATTTTATTTTTTTCTTCACCTTATATTATTTAATTCCACCTCCTACTCCGACCTCCCACCCCACCATCCTCGCCCCCCACCTTGACCCGACCCCACCCCCACCAAACCCCCACCCAATTTTTTTAAAAAAAAAATATTTCAAAAACTTATTCTTACCCGACCCTCATCCGAACCCATCTCTATCCCGAGCCCCTACTCCACTACCCCCACCCCCAAATATTTTTTTTAAAAAAAAATTAATTTTTTAACTTCGCCACCCTTTATCATATTCATTTTCATTATTTTGTGTTAGATATATACAAATGTTTTTTTTAAATCTACTTCTGTTACGAAAACAAGAAAATAAGAAAGAAATAATTTATTTGCTTGGAAAATATTTTTTTTTTGAATTCATACCGAACACACCCATAGCATACACAAAAAATATATTCAAACTTTGTACTTATCGTCGGTGTCATGCCTTAAAACACCAAAAATAAATAAAATTTGTTACTATAAAAAATAAATCCGGTTATATTTATTTGATCTACTATTTTATTGACTTTGTTAGAATTTGCATGAATTTAACAACTTAATATATCTACATGACATAATTATGATAAATTAATAGGAAGAAAATTATTTTATTAATATTTAATTTAACATTTATAATAATTAAGGACATTTTAGTAAACTTACTAGTTACAATACAATATCATACTGTCAAATCAAACAATAAAACCGTCATTAAAACGCAGTGAACGATACAGTCTATCCAAATATTGTATTGTACTATATTGTACTGTACATCATACCATACAGTACCGTACATTATGAAACCATGACAAACCACCTTCCAAACAAAGTGTTGGTGTGGCGGATTTCAGGGTAAGAGTGGCTAGTTGGTAGAGTAGTTATGCAATGGAAGAGGGGCCTTCTTTGCCAAGAAGTTGTAATTGCTTGAATGAGATATAAGGATGTGGAATAAAAATAATGTTTGGGAGGAAAGAAGTGAGAATGAGGAGATAATAAATGAAGTGGGGGAGTTGGAAAGAGTAGAAATAGAGAGGGAGTTAGAAGAAAGAGTTGGAAAAGGATCTAGCTCATTTGTCCTTAGTACAAGAGGTCAACTGAAGACAAAAATCAAGGGCCTTATTGGTTGAAGGGGGGGGGGGGGGGGAATCACATACAAAATGCTTTCACATGATAGCAGTGGCAAATAGGAGGAGGAATTTCAGAGTCAACGAAGGTCAATAGAGTGAGCCACGTGGGAACAAGGAAAGAAGGAAGTAGATTAGGCAGCTATAGATTTTTATGAACATTTGTTTAAAAAGGAAGCAAAGTGAAAAGTGAAGGCCGATGTCGGAGTATAGAGTGGGGGTGGGGAAGGGTTCAATCAAATTGGAGAGAAAGAGTGTGAGTGGTCGGAGAGGGCAATCAAGAAGGAGGAAGTGAAGAAACCAGTGCAGTGTTATGCAGGAGACAAAGCTTCAGGACCTGATGGTTTCTCTTTGATTTTCTTTCAACATTGTTAGAATGCAGTCAAAACCTATGTGATGAATACTATTGTCGAATTTCAAGATACAGGTGGATGTATGAATGTTTCATTCATTGCCATCATTCCTAAAGGGGGGGGGGGGGGGGCTACAAGCATAAAGGACTATATACCTATTAGTGTAGACTCTAGTAGGGAGTGTCTACAAGATCATTTCTAAGGTGCTTTCCATTAGACATAGTAAGGTGTTGAACAAGACTGTTTCTTTTTCATAGAATGCTATTTTGGAGAGCAAACATGTCTTGGGTGCAACATTGGTACCAAATGAAGTGGTGGATTCAAGGAGAAGCAAGGAGTGTTAAGTATGTTGTATCAACTTGATCTTGAAACGGCATACGATCATGTAAACCTTGATTTCATTATGCTTCAAAAGGGATTTAGGGAGAAATGGAGTAAATGAATTTCCTTTTGCATCTCTTTAGGGAGATTTTTTGTGTTGGTGAATGGTAACCCATGTGGCTTCTTTGCAAGTTCAAGGAGTTTGAGAAAAGGAAACATTTATTCAAGTCATGGAAGCATTGTGCAGATGGATAAACTATTTTGAGAGGTTACTTGAAGGGTTTCAGTACGACACTGAGGGTGCAGAGGCAATATCATGTCTTACCTATTGTTCGTGGATGATACCTTAGTTTTTTTTTATGCAGTTCAGACCCAATTGGATATTTTAGGCCAAGTTCACTTGCTTTGAGATGATGTCTGTTGTGGATCTGTGGAAGTCAATTCATTAAATATTTAATTATATTTAGTAGTTTTATTTATTATTCTAGAATAGGGTTTTATGTTTTCCTACTTTTATTAGGATTAGACTTTCTAGAATAAGGTCTTATTTTTCCTACTTTCATAAGGATTAGACTATTGCTGTAATACTCCTATTTAAAGGGAGGTTTTGGAGAATAAATCAATAAGTCATATTTCAACAAAAAACATGGAGTTCTTTCTTCCATTGAACTCTATGGTTTCAGTCTCCCTTTAACAAGCTGAAAAGATCAAAGTTCTTTCTTCCATTGAACTCTAAGGTTTCAGCCTCCCTTTAATGAGCTGAATTTATATATCGTCCTATGAATTGATTCTTCCCTAGAGGACCTAACAATTTGGTATCAGAGCCTAACACAATGGAGATGAGATCAATTCCAAATTCTAGGAAGAATGTGCAATTACAGAAACCCTAATGAGCTCTAAAATTGCAGCAATAGAACAATGCCTCGGTGAAAGAATTGTCCAAATCATCCAAAAACAATTGCCTAGCTTGGAAATCGGCTCCACAAAACCAACAACCCACTTAAGTAGCGCCCCAACGATTGACATATCAACAACTCCTACTACTAAATGCAATAAACCCCTATTCAACTGACTGATCAAAATCATCCAATAAGTGGTAATTCTCATTTGACAGTACCAAGGTATACAAAGATAGAATTTCATACTTATGATGACACCGATCAATTAATTTAGGGACATCGTTGCGAACAACTTTTTGAAAATCAACATAGAACGGAAGAAAAAAATGGAAGTGGTTGGGTTTCATATGTTGGGAGAAGCACAATTAGGGTATTATCAACTTAAATAAGTAAAGAGACAAATGAGTTGGGAAGAAGTACAAAAACATTAGTTTTAGCAATTTGGACCTTGTGAAAGTAGCAATCCAATGGAAAAATTAGTCACATTTTGGCAAACTGTTATAGCTGAAATCTATCAACATCAATTTTAAGAAAAGTTGGCTAGGGCTGCAATTGGATGACTTAGTTTACACTATTCCCTGAAATTCGAGCTTGAGGACAAACTCTTTCAACGTGAGGGGAGTAATGTTGTGGATCCGTGGAAGTCAATTCATTAAATATTTCATTATATTTTAGTAGTTTTATTTATTATTCTAGAATAGGAATTTATGTTTTCCTACTTTCATTAGAATTAGACTTGAGTTTTATTTTTCATACTTTCATAAGGATTAAACTATTTTTGTAATACTCCTATTTAAAAGGGTTTTTTGGAGAATAAATCAATAAGTCATATTTCAGCAAAAAACAAGAGATTGAAGTTCTCTCTTCCAGTGAACTCTAAGGTTTCAGTCTCCCTTTAACGAGATGAAGAGATATGAGTTCTCTGTTTCATTGAACTTTAAGATTTCAGTCTTCCTTTTGACGAGCTGAATTTATATATCGCCCCCTGAATCGATTCTTTCCCGAAGTACCTAACATTATCTGGCCTTAAGGATGGAGGTTCAGGTATCATATTTTTATACGATATCAAAGTCAGATTCATCACCATTCCACGAGCCTAACTCAACCCCAAGAGTGTTGTATGGGTCCGAATGTGTAAGGAAAAATGGTGGTGGTGTTAGTAGAACATAATGATTTTACACAAAAAAAAAGGCTACCAAATTTACTATTACTAACGGAATTGATGGAAACAAACATTTACAAATGGAATTGAAAAACAAACAACCGATTTATCAAATATATTTTTATATCCATTTGTAGATTTAGTAACAAAAAATAGCAACCGCGCATCAATTGGTAATGTATATGAATGGGTCATTAACTTGCGGATCATGACTTCATGGATTAATTTGACACCCCTAAGATGGACTAATATAATATTTATTTCTTGTAGCATTTCAATTGTAATTAAATAGCTTAAGTAAATTAAACAAATTATGGAATTCGGTGCGATGAAGAGAGAATAAAGCACAACGCCACACCTTTGATATTGGCCAAAGTTCAACAAGCTGACTTTCATATAAACGAAGCACAACGTGCTGAGATGGTTCAAAGCTCTCTGGAAATGAACTTGAAGAATACCCCTGCCACTCAATAAACCTCAAGCTGGAAGGAAGATATGTGATATCAAAGTTTGAGCTAAAAGCTCCATCACCAATTATGAGTACTGGTAACCGTTGCATCCTCTTGAAAATGTTCCTACTAATTAAGTATTGCTTACGAACTTTCCTTTGAGAAGGTCATGAACCTCCTGCAGAAGCCATATTCTGCTGTTAACGTACTCTTCCCGTATATCATTTTCACCCATATCTCGTAACATATTATGCATCACGATTCTATTATGTATGTCGATGGATAACAGAGATTTCTCTAGAAGGTAATCCACCCTTAGCAGTTGAAAACCACGACTCTCAAGTACAGGTTCCATATAAAGTTCAAAATCATTTCTAGTCAAGCATGCAATATCTAGAAATACAAAATCTAGAAATAACTTCTTCTCACCTTTGTCCAGACCATCAAAAGTAAGCCTAAGCTTTCCTATAATATCATTATGAGGGATTCTCTTAAGCCGAGCAATTAAGTCTCTCCACTGCTCTTTGTCTCGTTTCTAAAAAGAAGAACCCAAAACTTTAAGAGCTAAAGGGAGTCCACTAGCATGCGTAAACACTTGTCTTGAAAGTTCCATATAATCTTCTTTTGGAAATTTTTCCCTAAAAGCATGCCTACTGAACAATTCAAGTGCTTCATCGTCGGATAATAGTTGGGCTTCATACACGTTATCCTCAACGTGACTGATTAGCAGGTGCTTATGTCTTGCTGTTAAAATAACTGCTACCCATACCAAACCACTCAGGCTCTCCAACTAAAAATTCCAACTGTTCTCGGTGGTTTACATCATCGAGAATGGACAAAACTTTTTTCCAGCGAAGCATATTCTTTAAAATAATCATCCCTTCATGTTTACTAGTAAGGGTCATCTTTTCACCCAAGAGCTTGCGAATGACGACTTGTGCTAGCCATGCTAGTTTTTAGGTTGTGGGTGCTTTGAAAATTTTTTTTTCAAACAATGAGCTGCTGGGATTCGATCCCAAGATGCGAGACATGAAAGTTATGCTTAAAGCCAAAGCACCCAGCCCTGCTTTTGTTCTTTGGGTGCCTTTTTATATATTTTATCATTTTTTCACTGTTTCTTATATAATTATGCCTCTTCTACGTCGAGTTTAGTGGGTGCTCGAGCACCCCAAAAATATACGTGGGTCCGCCCCTTCGATGCTTCCCATACACCAAATCCCAATAAAGTGAACATTATTTGATTCCATATCATATAATGAGGCTAGTTTCTCGGGAAAAATTGGCAAGAACGACACTTACCAAAACTATTTTGTCAAATACCCACTATTTTTTTTTTTGATTTAATTTTTAGGGTTAGAGTGTAAAAAGTGGGGAAAAGTTGAAAAAGTGGGGCCCACACGTGGGCCAAGGGACTATTTCATCATTTTTACAACTTTACATATTTAATATAATACACCTAACACCTTCCACTTATTCCAATATAAAAAAAACCCTCTCTCTCCTCTTCAATTCTCTCCCAACGCCCGGTTTTGAAACATTGCTCCCAAAAACGTCATTTTCATTTCATCTTCTTCTCCAGCTGCTAAGGGCCCGTTGTAGCTTCGCAAGGTTAGTTAAAATCAAGTTTCGATCATTTCTAGATCCATTTAAACGAGTTTCTTTTCTAATCAATTCATAGTGATGTAGGAAGTTCTTTTTTGAATTTGGTTGATTAAGTAGTTAAAAAAATGAGAATTTTATAGGTAAAAAGTTTGATTTTGAAGCAATGGTTGAGGTTTTATGCGACATTTTTGACAGTTTTTTTCATTGATCACTGTTGAATTTTGAAACTTTTGTTTAGGAGTTTTGGTTTAGTTCTGATTTTTTTTAGCAAGGAAGTGTTGAATGGTGGGATAATTGCTATTTGAAGAGATATTTTGGCATTTTGATCTGAACAGTGACCTGTTTCAGTCCGTAAACCCGTCATCTTTCCATAGACTCGTGGTCTATGAAATGAGAATGCCCTAGATTGAAATCAATTTTTAGATGTATGAAATTCTTTTAAAATATGATTGCTGAAATAGTGAAAATTGAAAGATTAATAGCTAATTAGTTTGATTAGATGCACTAGTTTGATTTTTAGCAATTGTTGTGTTTTGATATTGCATGTTGGATTTTGGTTCAGTTATTGTATGTTTGTGTAGTCAACTGTTTAATGGTAGGGTATTTTTTAATTTTTTGGGGGGGAGGGGGGCTCATTTGAGCATTGAGTTATTTCTGTTGATAGACTTATGGTCTTTGAAGTGAAAATGGGGAGATTTGTTTTGCTGGTGTAGATTGTGTTGAAAATGGCTAAAAAAATCATCCTTCCTAAAGGCAAAGACGGTATTGCTTCTGATTTTATTGGTAGCAGTAGAAAAAGAAAAGCCGGGGCAGTTGAAAATATCTCAAAAAAAAAAGAAAATTGAAGAGGCAGTGTCCGAATCAGATTCGAAGTTGAAGGAGATGGACGACTATGTCGAGTCTAGTAAAGATGTTGCCAAACGCAGTGTCAGTGGTGACAGTAAAAAAAGCGAGAGAAGTGGGAGAAATAGTGATGATAGGGATAATGATCCTTTGTCCGTGTCATTTCTTTCGAGCTGCATTTCTGTGGAGCGGTATGACCTTCGAATAATAATTGACGAAGTCGGATCTTTCCCAACAAAGATATCAGTCAGATCAAGAATGACTGCTTATCAAGAATTTAAGCAAGTTCTTGTTGACCAGGAATTGGTGAAAAGATTCAAACGTCCTATTTTGGACACTTGAGAAACCTGCTGGAACATCTCAAGTTCAATGGGCAGTTGGTCCATTATTTGTTGTTGCAACGCATGAAGAACGATAAGATGCGTCATGATATGGGGTTCTGCGTTAACAACAAGCCTGCCTGTTTTATCTTGAAAGAGTTTTGTTTGATTACGGGGCTGAACATCTCATCATACCCCAGTGAATAAAAAATGAAGAAGATGTTAGCAAAGGGGGATAGTTTTTGCTTTAAGGTGATGAAAAATAAAAATATCACGACGGCCAACTTGTTACACCTGATCCGAGAGAATAAGCTGAATAAGGACCAAAAATTTAACTGTTGTTTACAGTGGTTCTTGCACACTATGTTGCTTGTAAAAGATTCGATGAAGGTTGTCGACACAAAACTGATTCGAATGGTCGATTATTTGAGTTTCTTCAAAAATTATCTATGTGGGAAAGAGACATTTCAACTGACCATGGACTATCTGAAGAAGAAAAGTGACCTGAAGAAGCAGAGGGAAGTATTTGATGAGAAGCAGAAGGCATCCTAAGCTCTATTCAGATTTTCCTGGGCATTCATGGTATCTACCATAAACCCTTTAGTGAGTTTATCGTAGATTTGTGTTTTACTTATACTCTATCATAGACTCTGAGTTCTTTCTTTCACTGTTGTACTACTTACAAATTTGGATCTATGATGCCTTTCCTCATTTTGGAGAATTTACTGGAAAACCAATGGATGAGCCCTTTTCCATTCTCCGCATCCTCAGATGGCATACTATAAAAAGTGACAAGATAATCGAAGGCGACCCATTCAAGTATAAAGGAAAAGTTACCGAGGTATGAACTTATTTTTTATTATGCAATAATACTAATGTTGTATCGAATGTTATGTAATTATTAATTGATATTTTGTAGAATGTGCACGCGTACATCATCCCTCCAGTTCATGAGACGAAAATGGATTACATGATTACGTTTAAGCCATATACGAATGAGGTGAAGAATAATGTCTTCGGTGGCTTGAAGAAAGAGTTAGAAGGGGTGACTGTCCTTACTTCAAATAAGGAGAGTCATGATGATGAGGATTTAGGTGGTAACCCCGTTGGAGTACGCGTTGATGATGATACTTCTCCGAGCACCTCCAAAGATGCAGCGGGCACCTCATCCCATGGAGATCTTCATAAGCGGGTTTCTATGCTCGAGGAAGCATTGTTGGATATTGTTTCCTATATCAGAGAGAAAAGACTGAAGAAAAAAAAAGGATAAGTGACAACACGAGTGAGGTAACTTCATTCAATAATTGATGTTGTTAATGAATTTCCAGCTTTAAATATTAGTAACACTAAGTAATATGATGATACAGTGCATATGGATCTTCGTGAATAGAAGAGGAATGAAAAAGGAGAAAAAAAAGCAAAAAGGGTGAGTTGGCCTCCGTTGTGGTAAAAGAGGAAAAAAGAAATAAAAGAAGGTTGAAGAAGAAGAAATGGAAGAAGATAAGAGCCAAGAAGAAAGTGGAAAAGAAGCAATTGCAGAAGCTGAAAAAGAAGCAGCAACAGATGAAGAAGACAAGGAAAAAGAAAAAGCTGATGAAGAAGCTGACAAAGAAAAAGTTGAAGAAAAAGCATTAGGTGAAGCAAAAGAAGCTGAGAAAGAAACAGCTACTGCAGATGAAGAAAAAGAAGAAGTTGAGGAAGAAAAGGAAGTTGAAGAAGCACTAGCTGTTGTAGATGCTGAAAAAAAAAAGGAGAAGAAGGTGAGAATAAAGAAGCAGCTACATCTGTTGAGAAAAAAGGAGCTGAAGCTGACCAAAAAGATGTGGTGATGGAAGGAGCTGAAGCTAACCAAAAAGATGTGGTGATGAAATCAACAGTGACATTTATGTTTATGAGGAACATAGGGAAAAAGACATTTGAATGTTAATATTGGTAATGTGTTGTTGAATGATGAGTAGTTAGGCTATGATAATTTTTTTTATTTCACAAATATGAAGGTTGAAGTATCTGGTGGTAGGATATGACAAATATTCTTTTATTTTATGAAATTTATTATGATTCTGCACTGAATCTATTTCTATCAAACTGATTTGTGGCATGAAATTTTAATATGCAGGGTGTTGTCATAGTTGGTACAGTGTATGCTTGATATTATAGAATACATACTTAATCTGTCGTATACCGCATGCATAGTCTATCATTACCATGCTGCTCGAATTTTAGTTGATGTGTTGTTTGATTGACCATGATTCTATCAAAAATAGTATTAACATAATAGAAAAATAGAAGTATTTTTATTTATTCAATATTACTACATTCATGTTACACTTTTTCAAAGAACGAATACTAGCATTATAGCACATAACATCATTTTTAGGTCATTCTCCCTTTCTTCAGCCAAAATCATTTTTTGTTTGAGTTGATCCCTCTCTATTTGCATGTCATGTAGCAATACTTTGAAGTGATCCCTTTGTTCTTCGACTTCTTTGAACAAAGTCATGAGAAAATCTTTATTTTCTTCGCATTGTTGGAGCCTTTATAGTAGATTAAATTTTGCCAAACCTTGAAAATTTGATGTCTCGGGTCCCGGACTCAATGTTGATGGACTAGTTGGAGGTGATAACTCATCAAGCCATTTAAAAAGCGAGCATGCGCCATTATCCTAGAAAAACTAATAATTACATAACGATAAACTTAAATTTATAAAAAAGACACACAGAGCTCACCTTCGCAATTGCACAATTATAAAATTTGTGACCTGGATTTGAATCTGTGACTGACGTCCTCAAGACAGCTACATTCCCACAATGATAAATTAGAGTATTTTTAGAATTGGATATTTGAGATGCTCAAGACATTGTATAATTTTTAAAAACAAAACAAAGTGAATAAAAGAAAATAATGAGGGATGGACGGACGGACACCTTATATATGAAGTAAAAACGAAGTGTTAACACTGATGGATTACAAAAGTAGCCGTTTATTACCGATGGAATAGTATTTTCTATTTTGGAACTGGTGTTGACACTTAATTGACTGTCGTAGATCATGAACAATGTCAGCTATCAACGAGATACCAAAGTCTACCGTAGACTCTCATAATCGATGGACCCTCAATAATATGTTAAATAAAAAATATTACAGTAAAAAATATACTTGTGCTTTGAGGGTCCATCGATTTGCTTTGTCTATTATAGAATTATGCCTTAAGGAGTGCATAGATTGACTCTTGTCAAATTTATGTAAAAAATATACTTGTGTTTTGAGGGTCCATCGACCCGCCTGGTCTATCGTAGACTTACACCTTCAGGAGTGCATAGATTGTTCTCCTGATTATTCGTAGACCACATAGTTCTATGTACACTGTTATAGACCAACACTTGGATGTTGTTTAAAAATAAATAAATAAATAAAAAATAAATGTAGTGTGGGTTTGTACACATATGAAGGAGTGTAAATAAGTCATATAAACATATTAGATCTTATACAAATTAGGAGCGGTGAATTAAGGAGTGTGTGGATGCGTATTGGTCGAACAAACAACACTCTAAGAGTAATGGTTGTCAAAGCACAAGTATGTTTTGAGGATGATGATTGTTCAATCACTATCCATTCCACATACTCTTTTGATTTGGGGGTGGTGATTGACGAGTGGTGATTGAAGAAGTATGTGGAATGGGTAGTCATCAAATACAATCAACATCCTCAAAACATACTTGTGCTTCGAAAAGCATTACTCTTAGGATATTATTTGTTTCGACCAATACCCACCCACCCACTCCTTAATTCACCATCCCTAATTTGTATAAGCTCTAATATGATTATGTGACTTATTTACACACCTTTATATGTGTACAAATGCACACTATATTTATTTTTAATTTATTTATTTATTTTTAAACAACATCCAAGTGTTGGTATATAGCAGTGTACATAGAACTTGTGGTCTACGAATAATCAGGAGACCAATCTATGCACTTCTGAAGATGTAACTCTATGGTAGACCAAGCGGGTCAATGGATCCTCAAAGTACAAGTATATTTTTTTCATGGATTTGACATGGGTCAACATTGATGACAGTCTATTAAGTGTCACCAATAGTTCAAGATTGTTTGTTTAACCACCCCCAAATTATGCGATTATGTGTTTAAATCTTTTTTAATTAATTTATTTTCTTTCACCAGCCCCAAATCATGTGATTATTTATTTAACCTTTTTCTAATTTAATTAATTTCTTTCAAACTACAAGCCACTCATGGGCCATCGACTCATAAAGTCTACGATTGACTACCATGTTTGGTCGACGCAATACTGAATCTACGATCGATGATAGACTATATATGTGATCTTTATTTACTCTACGTGTTCAATCAAGTCGATCTACAGATGCATTCATTGAATATCTAATAAAGCAAACTCAAAAAACAACAATAACCAAAACGAGGGAAATAAAATTTGAAATCAGAAATACATATATTAACATTGGTTCATTGCAAAATTTGGGAATCATACATCCATTGGCACAGCGGCCAGAACAAGCAAAATAAACCAAAAAAAAAAAAGCTTTCTTCTAACAACAATCCTACCAAGAAAGCTTCTTCTGCAATGAATATTTCAAAAAAAAAAATTAAATACATAAATTAAAATAAAAACCTAAACTAAATTTAGGGGGATAGTGGGGGGTGATGTAGTCATTGCCGTTCATGCCAAGCCCCTCCAGAATTTCTCGAAGAAAATGAGTAATACGTCGGAGCTCACACTCTATGTATGCTTGGTCTTCTCCCAGGCCATAGAAGGTGATCAAGGTCATTACGCAGTAGTAATAGATCGTAGTGATGAGGCAAAACTCGTTTGATTGGGCGAAGGGGAAACTGATGACCAGTCATGTTTTCAATTTCGGGGAAAAAGACGAGGGTTTCTGGTATGTTGGGTTTAGGTACAACTGAAGGGTTACATAGAAATGGTCACTTCATTTATAGACCTATAGAAGGCATCCTTTCATATTTCCACTCAATGGTCAGTCGACGCGTGTGACCATAAAAAATGCTTGTCTTGCGTATACCAGCGGTTTTTCTTGAGAACAAACATTTTTGCAGCTTTTCATTAAATGAAAATGGGAAACAATGATTCATTGCATAGATTGGAGAGATAAGGTGGTAAAAATACCAACATAGCGTGTTTGATCAGTAATAAAATAACCAATACATAATATTTTATAGACCATGTGAATGATATACCATAGAATTTACATAGTCTATCATATACAATGCTTTAAGTCTATTACAACTGAACGTTAAATTCTATAGAAATTAACATTTATCCCTCAAAATAGTAGCCTTACAACTGAAGCAAAAAAAAAGTTGTCTACGATTTGTTGGCCATTCTACATATAGTTCTTTTGTGCCGCGAATATCTTTCATATTGAACACCTATTCCTTCTTTTGGACTTGAATGTCTCACCGACGCCCTTAGTCTGTTTGAATTTCTTCCTTCCGAGTTTGCGATCGTAGGGGGTGGAGAAATCTTATTGTCTTGCACTTCATGTGGTACAGTCCATTCGACATTTGGAGGGACAACATTAATAGCTTTCGAGTATGCGAGGAGGTAAGTTTCGACTTTATAAATTGGCGAAGAGTACTCATAAATAGAGTTACCATAATCTACACCATCCATACTTTGCTCGCAAAGCTGTCATCGCATGTTCGCATGATATTTTCACCAAGTTAAATTTTCGAAAAGAATAACTCCTCTCCAATAGATTGACCTTGGTATTAATGTCGTTTCTGAACACTGTGAATTGGTTGAGACCCCCGTTTGCATTAGTCATAACAAGGAACCGCTCACACTCTTGTTATCCCTTAGGATCCTTTCTGCACAAGGCATAAATTTGTTGTTTTGACCATCAAAAAAGGCATGCCGCTCCCTAAACTTTTCATCATTTTTTTAGCAATTGAATTGAATATGTACTACATGGGGTACTCCCATTCATGTATCAACACCAAGTTAAGCGACTCGGTGATATTTGTGGTCATCACATCAAACCTATTGCCCAGGAAGTGTGCTCAACTCCATTTCTCAAAATGAAGCATATTTTCAAGAACATGTGCTGCCTCGGGGCAATTATTCTTCAATTCGGCAAAATGCTTGCTAAACTCATCAATAGTATAAGCCTTTGCCGCAGCGTGGAACAGATAAAGATGTTCTCCACAGTGCTGATTTACACGCAGATTTTAGCGAGGTGCCTTACGCAAAGTCCATGATGTGCATGACTGTAAATACTGGAGAAGGAATTGGCAATGCTAATGTGCCTATCGGAGATGACACATAGATCTGGTTCATCTTCTATGATAGACTTCAACTTCTGGAAGAAGAAGGTCCAAGAAGCATCGTTCTCTTTATCCATGACACAAAAGGCAATTGGAAATATATAATTTTTGGTGTCCTATGCAATAGCACTCAGAAACACACCCCTGTACTTTCCATACAAATGTATGCCATCGACGACAATTACCCTTCTCATGTGGGCATATCCCCGTATGCAAGCTCCAAATACTAAGAAATGTACTTTCTAAAGAGTTTTTGAGTGATATGACTGATTTAAAGCTTTTTAACAATGGTGAAAAGTGTGTTTGAGAAGATAACAAACAAATGGGATAAAATGGATGCAATGGACAAGCTTATGATGTTTATAGACTGATTTAGAGCTGATTGTCGAAAAATAACGCCAGAAAAGATGCCGAAATCGGAGCTTTTTTTGGAGGTACAATAACCACCTTCTATTTTTAAGTTTTGAATTTTTTTTAAAATAATTTTGGAAACCTAGATTTGTTTGTATATATAATGGTGTATGATGGAGTGGGTTAAAGTGTATTATTAGAAACTTGTGGGTGAATTTATTAAGTTGGAAATATTGGGTTAAAGTGAATTATTATAAAACTTGGGGTTGAAGTTGTTAAGTTGGAAAAGTTGGTGGTGATATGGAATTAAATGGGTATTTGGCCAATTTATTCAAACTTGTGGCTATTTGGCAAAATAGTTTGGAAAACTATCCTTTTTGGCAAACTTGCCCTACTTTCTCCACTTGAGATTTCATGCCCACTAAGCTTTCCGGGAAAGGTGAAATAACTTGAAGCGACTTAGGAAATATGTCATCAACAAACTTCTTAATGCAATCCCTCATCCCTATATTACTGTGAAGAGAATCTCAGAGTAAATTCAATAGAAGATAAAAAAAGAGTCTTCATAGACTAACGTCTAAAACAATCAGAGAATAATGTCACAAAGGTGATATTTTTTTCCCGGTGTCACATGATGGTTCAAATAAACTACAATGAATTATAACATTTTTAGATCCAATTATATCATCAAACAAACACATACTCAAGATCTTTGTTCCTTTATCAGTAAAAGTATAGATGATAATTGTGTGGAATCATCACTAAAAATGTGGTCCTTTTTCCTCTTGCTATTGTGAAACCTAGTAAATGGCACCCCGATAATTTCCCAACATCTGTAAATGCATCCCTCCATCTCTGGACTTTCTCCATATCATCTCTATACTTTTTCTCATGTTTGGAGAATGACTTAGTGGAATGGGGATTTTGATGGCATACATCTGATGGACTAACATCATAGAAGACTGGAATCATAATCTACTTCAATTCATTTTTGCACTTTATGATGTGTGCAAGCTCCTCTAAACACTATCTCGAGGATGCATAGCTTTTTAAAAATATCACGATCGGGAATCTGGCTTCTTCTATGGCTTTTAAGAGTTCACCAGGAATTGATTTTTGTGAAAATATTAAAGTAGATTTTTTGGAATCATAGATTTCTAGTTAAGTCTCTAGAATAGTCGAGTGTAATTTCTAGGATAATCATGTTAAAAAAATATCTAGATATTTAGGTGATTCTAGGTAGAAGAATCTAGAAAGGAATAGTGTAGTCTATTTGATATTTATATTTAGGAAAAATCTAGATACTAGAGGGTGCTAGATATTTGAGGGAGATATTTGTATAGAACACTCTAGATTTGTAGTATCTACAATTATCCTATATAAGTATAAATAAGGGATGACATTAGACATTTATAACTACTAGAAAATAAAAACAAAGCAAAAAAGTTTCAGTTTTTCCCTTCCCTGCAGTTTCTTTTATAGCAATTTACAGCTGTAATTTTCTTATATTTTTCTCCTTATAACTTTACTCTCCTCTTTCCCTTTATTTTTGACATAGTATTAGAGACCATTTCTTATGGGGTTTGAATTTATTTTCTATTGATTGGCTCATCTTATTTTTATGTCCTTTTCTTGGATCTATTTGCTGAAAAAATATGGCACTAGAAAATTAACCAACAACGGGTCCTCTAATTTTCTCGAGGGAGAATTACCATATTTGGACCACTAAAATAAAGGCTTATTTGAAGGCTCTCAACTTGTGGGATATCGTTGAGAGAGGAGAACCTGCTGTCTAGCCATTAAGAGATAACCCAACTCTTAATGATATCAAAAAGTATGATGAGTTGGTGACTAAATCTCCAAGAGCTCTCACTTGTATACATTCAAGCCTTATGAAAGTGATGTTTACAAGGATTATGGCTTGTAAGACAGCTAAAGAGGCCTGGGATTAGCTAAAGAAGCAGTTTGAAGGCAGCAACATAGTTAAGTTCGTTAAGGTTTTAGATTTGAAGAGGGAGTTTGAGCTCTTGAAGATGAAGGATTTGGATAGTCTGAAAGAATACTCTTCCAAGCTGATGGATATTGTGAACCAAATAAGGATACTTGGTGAAAACTTTCCAGATTAGAAAGTTGTAGAGAAGATCTTGGTCAGCCTTTCGGACAAGTTTGAATAAAAAAATCTCAGCTATTTAAGAGTCTTGTGACTTGACTACTTTCTCAATAGCTGAGTTGATCTCTAAATTGCAAATCCAAAAGGAACGGGTAACCATGAGAAGCGAAAGGGTAGTCAAAGATGCCTTTCAAGTAAGGAATAAATTCAAGCAACAAAAGAAAGGAAAAAAAGTCTCTTTAGACCACTCTGGAGAGGTGAAATCTGGTGGATACCAAGGTGAATCATCGAGGAGAGGAAAATTTCCACCTTCTGGCATTTGTAAAAAGACAAACCACTTGGAGAAGAATTGTTGGCAAAAGTCCAAGAGGTCTCCTATTCAATGCAGATACTACAAGAGTATAAGCATATTGAGAAGTATTG
This sequence comes from Capsicum annuum, assembly GCF_002878395.1. Classification (NCBI taxonomy): domain Eukaryota; kingdom Viridiplantae; phylum Streptophyta; class Magnoliopsida; order Solanales; family Solanaceae; genus Capsicum; species Capsicum annuum. The sequence goes on along the minus strand of NC_061122.1, from coordinate 215,033,066 downwards.
CAAGCAAAAGCAATCTCAAAGTGGTCAGTCTTTCCAACGAGTAAATTTTACGAAAGATCATCAAGTTGAAAAAATAGAGGAAGAGGTATTCATGGCTTCACACACATCACATGTTGATCGATATAATTGGTATGTCAATAGTGCATGCACAAGGCACATGTCGATAGATGAAAATTTATTTGTTAGCTTGGACAGGTCTGATAGGACCAAAGTGAAGCTTGGAGATGGTGCACTGGTGCAAGCTCAAGGTAGAAGGTCAGTGATATTTCCTATGAACGAAGGTATAAAAATCATAAACGATGTTCTTTATATGCCAAGCTTGACTCAAAACTTGTTGAGCGTTGCTCAGTTGCTTCACAATAACTATTCACTTGATTTTAAGAATAAAAAATGTGTCATTTATGATCATGAAGGTTGTAAAGTAGATAAAATTAGCATGATTAGTAATTCATTTCCAATTTTATGCTATTCTGCCAAAAGTTGCTCTTTCAATGTTGAAATAAGTGATAATTGGCTTTGGCACGAAAGATTCGATCATTACAACCATAGTTCATTGGTGTATATGCAATCCAAGAGTATGGTGCTTGATGTACCTAAAATTGACATGTCCCGATATGTTTGTGAGTCATGTCGGTTTGGTAAATTACATAAACGATCCTTTCCTAAAGTAAGTCTTTGGAGGGTGAAGAAAAAGCTGGAATTGGTTCATACAGATATATGTGGACCAATGAGAATGGCTTCTTTGAGTGAGAATAAATATTTTATTCTATTTATAGATGATCTAACTTGAATGACATATGTCTATTTTTTAAGTAGCAATGTTCAGGTGTTTTCTGTTTTCAAAGAATTTAAGGCCATGGTAGAAAGAGAGAATGGTTGTCGGTTAAAGTACATTAGGTCAGATAATGAAACTGAATATACTTTGCATCAGTTCAGCAAGTATTGTAAAGATACGAGCATTCAACAACAATTTATTGTGAGCTACACTCCATAACAAAACGGCATTTCTGAGAGAAAGAACAAAACCGTGATGGAGATGGTGAGATGTAGGCTAGCAGAAAAGAAGATACCTAAATATTTTTGGGCTGAGGTATTCAATACCGCAATCTATTTGCTGAATAGATTACCAACTAGAGCACTCCAAGACATGACACCATTTGAAGCATGAAAAGGTATAAATTCATCTGCGAGACAATTACGAGTCTTTGGTTCAGTCTGCTATGCACATGTTCCTGATGCTAAAATAGACAAATTGGATAACAAAGCAGACCTCTGTATTTTGGTGGGCTATAACATAATTGCAAAAGGGTACAAAGTGTATAATGTTCATATGAAGAAGGTGCTTATTAGTAAAGATTTTGCGGTGGACGAGTCTAGCCACTATGATTGAGATCGAGATATTGTTGTAAAGAGCCAAGAGTGGAGTACTTCAGTTACAACTCAAAATCCGTAGACAAGTGATATTTCTTCCAGTCCTATTATTGAATAAGAGCACAATTCAGATGTTGAATTAACTTCAGATTCTTCTGTGTTGAAGGCCTAGTCATTAGCTGAAGTTTATGAGAAATGCAATTTTGCTCTTGTGGAACCATCTTTCTTTGAATAAGAAGCAAGTCATAAAGCTTAGATTTCCACAACGAATGAGGAGCTTTCCATGATTAATAAAAATGATACTTGGGAGCTGGTTGATAGTCCCGAACAAAAGATCGTCATCAAATCAAATGATACTGATACCAAAAATATATCCTTATGTTATGGAGTTGCTTCAGAAAGAGTAAGTTCTAAAATCTTGAATCCTAGAGCTTTAAACTTTTCCATCATATTTAGATCACCGAACAATGAAGTTGTGGAGGAGTTCAGAGAAAAGAGGAGCTCGAGAACTCAATATGATAAAACTCAACTAAGGCCAATAATTAACGAGAAATCTTCATCATTTAAAGAAGAAAGAGGGATCATGCAAAAACTATCAAGATTTCCACTAAGGCGCGGTTCAAAGCTTCACTTGAGTTCTTCCGCGAAAAATTTAGGGTAGCTTCAAAAAAATCACTTTAAGGGGGAGTGTGAAAATATTAAAGTAGATTTTTTGACATCATAGATTTCTAGTTAAGTCTCTAGAATAGTCTAGTGTAATTTCTAGGATAATCATGTTAAAGAAATATCTAGATATTTAGGTGATTCTAGGTAGAAGAATCTAGAAAGGAATAATGTAGTCTATTTGATATTTATATTTATGAAAGATCTAGATATTAGAGGGTGGTAGATATTTGAGAGAGATATTTGTATAGAGCACCCTAGACTTGTAGTATCTAGAATCATCCTTACATAAGTATAAATAAGAGATGACATTAGACATTTGTGACTATCCAGAAAATAGAAAACAAAGCAAAACAAATTCATCTTTTCCCTTCCCTGCAGTTTCTTTTGTAGCAATTTACAGCTACAATTTCCTTATATTTTTCTCTTTGTAACTTTACTTTCCCTGTTCCCTTTGTTTTTGACAATTTTTCCGTTTCCAACCGCTCACCGTCTTTAAAGACATGAATTCCACTCTGTTCTATAGCATTATAGAGATGACTCACAAAGGTTCTATGTGTATCTTCACCTCTAAAACTTAAGAAGACATCATACTTGCAAAATTTGGAAGAAGAAGCGTGTGACATCGTTGAAAAATATTGTAAAAGCTTGGGTGAGATTATTCGAGAGAAGGTGGGAGTTGCCTTGGTGGAGGATAAGATGCGAGACGTAAGGTTATGTTGGTTTGGGCACGTGATGAGGAGGGGCTTAGATGCTCCTGTGCGGAGGTGTAAGACACTGGCTATGGATGGTTTTACGCAGGGTAGAGGTAGACCAAAGAAATATTTGAGGGAGGTGATTAGGCATGATATAGAACAGTTACAGCTAACAGAGGACATGACCCTTGATAGGAAGGTGCGGAGGAAACGGATTAGGGTAGAGGGTTAGGGGTGGGAGGGCGTCGGTAATAGTAGGGGTGCGCTCCTCGGGGGCTGGATTTTTTTGTTCGTGGCTAGCGGTGTTAGTTTATTTTGCTTACCGTACTAGTTTATATATGTAATTATCTTTTGTGTTTGGTATTCTGTTAGTTTGTCTTGTGTACCATACTAGTTATATACACTTATATTTGGGTTGGTATATGGGTATCGGTCCTAAGCCGGGGGTCTATCGAAAACAACCTCTCTACTTCTCCTGAGATAGTGGTATGATCTGCGTACACTCTACCCTTCCCAGACCCACTAGGTGGGAATACACTGGGTATGTTGTTGTTGTCTAAAGCCTTGGTGAGACAATTCAAATTACTGTTTAATAAAGAGCAATAGTACAGAAAACACTACCTTTGTTTTGGTCCTAGTCCGTGGGAAAGCTTCCTGCTGTCATAAAATTAAACTGTGTGAGTAACCTTTTTAAGTCCATTTGACTTGTCATGGTTACCAAAAATTGTGGAACTTCATCTCCAGCTAGCAGAAGTGATGTATGTGATAGAGAACCAAGGTTGGGCATTAGAGTTTCATCCATTTTTGTGGTGGATGAAGTGTTCCATTACTGCTTATTATGTTAAATTGTTAACTATTTCACTTGAAAAATTGTAGAGATAAGTGGAATCTCACAAAGTTTTAGTGTGTAAGAAGGTTTAGCAAAAAGTTATGGAAGCAAAATATTTATATTTTTACTATTAAAAAGATTTATTGTAATATCTTTAGGGTGTTTTCAGTAGGGAGGAAAATAATTTATGAATTTTTCATGTTCGATTAATCAAAACTTTTAGAAAGTATTTTCTATAGGAAAAACAACAACACTATAACTAGTGTAGTTCCACAAAGTGAGGTCTGGGGAGAGTAGGGCGTACACAGACCTTGCCTCTACCTCAAAGTTAGAAAAATTGTTTCCAATAGATCCTCGACTCAAGAAAAAGTTCAAAGCAGTCCCCAAAAAAGTAACTAAAGTACAAGAACAACATATAATAACAAAAATAGGAGATAGTAACAAAACAGATACTACAACAAAACAATACGAAAATTAAGGTGCAAGAAACAATTTATAGTAATGGAAATTGAAGGACAAGAATAATACTTTCCGCCCAACCGTCCAACACACATCTTCGCCCCACCCCTAGTAAGCCCCATTCCCACTACCCACCCCAATATTATTTGTCTAAATTACACATAAATACTTTTAGAATAAGATTTCTTATTTACATGTCGAACACAAAAAAATAAGTAAAATACCAATCATTTCCTACAAAATATTTTCGATGAAAAATATTTTATTGATATCGAACACACCCTTAGCGTCTTTTGTTTGTCTGTATTATAGTGTGTGCAACATTATTATGGAGGAGTTGGGTTAGAATGAGTTATTGACACCTCGCATCACATAATACAGAGTAAAGACTATTGTGCGTAAAGACTATTTATTCTCTTCACTATTCATTCATTGTCTTTATGGGAAACTTGTTAATCATCGGATTTCACGTCATAAAAACTGTACCTTTTTCAGTATTGCTGTGAGAAAACAGAAAAGTAGGCCTGAATGAGCGGTGTATGAAAATTCAACAAAATTAAAGAGCATCCCCTTTTTTGATTTTCATACCAACTATAATTCATCCCTATCTATTGAAACACACTCTAATTATCAATTGTTTATTTTTTTCTACCTGAAATATTACCATCTGATAATTTTTTATTAATTGCTCAGCAGAACACATGATCGTTTCGATATGAAACTCGAAAATTTTGGATTAAGATGTTTTTCTTTTTTTTACAATTAATTTCCTTATTAAAGAGTACATGAAAAAGGAGAAAACTAAAGAAAATTAGAAAAAGGCTAACAATAAAAGGGAGAAAATTTCTTCCTTGTTGTCATATTAATATCGTGCCCTACATTTCTGAGAAAATAAAGAGTGGAAGAAAAATTAACAACGAAAAGGAATGGATGTTTTTCATTAAAAATATTAATTTTTGGAAAATCTTCTGAGCAGAAGCAAAAACTTATTTTTGAGAAACAGAAAAAATTAATTTATCTTCAAAAATACTATTATTTTTTTGGAACAGTACATTTGATAAGAAAATTGTGCTTAAATTTTTAGTTCAAACTAGTATAGTACCCGTGCAATACTAGGAGGTTGTTATTATTTGATCAATTGTGAATTTAAATCATTTTATCAATGATTCAAATAAAAAGAATTCATCACTACTTTAAAAATTTACTATTCATTAATGAAGTTTATAATCTTCAATAAATTTTGTGGGCATTTAAAAATCATTATCCTTTCATTCATCTAAGAAGTAAGGATACATATTGTCTTCGTTTGAACTAATTTTAAGTCCCAGAAGTGAAAAAATACACGCGAATGTTATAGATGTATGTTATAAAACTTTTTTGTTATAAAAGTAAAAACAAAAAATTAAAGGTGAAGCAAAATCTGTTACAAACAATCAAGCAAAATATACTTTTGTTATGAATGTATTTACATTATAGTGAATGTCTATCAAGATCTAATAAGATCTAGTTGATATCTATCAGGATTTGATGTATTTGTCTTTTAGTGTGAAACTAGACAAATTCCCTCTATAAATAAAAGGTTTCCTTCATTGTAAATCATCCCTCAAGAGAAGAAATAAGAATCACTCTCTCTATTCTCTCTACTCTTCTTCTTTATTCTCTCTACTCTTCTTCTTTATTTTTTCTTATTTTATAATGCGTTATCAGGACGAGATTCTGTCAAACAAGATGAGATTATAAATGTAAAGGTAACAAGATGAGATTATAAATGTAAAGGTAATTTCAAGGTTAGTAATTCCTTATGTTATCTATCTTTTGCTACTAATAATATAATATATTCAAGTTGACTACGACGCATTAAGACCACCGGTCTCATTGGTAAGCATGGTAAGCATCCAGATGTTTCACAAATCAAAAGCAGCAATATAATATAGTCAAGTACACGCATATAAATTTTGCAAGAAAATCACTTTCTGTCAAGATGTTTTAGCCAAGAAGCATTGTTTGGTATTCACTAAATCTTAATAAAAATTATTTTTTAATTCCTTATTTATTTATATTTTGCTACTAATGGTTTAAATATTGTTTTATTTGTATGTATGTATACTTTTTCAACTTCTGTGACGCAATTTAGTATTAGTTTACAAAAGTTAATTTAAAAAAATATATATATTATTGATTGAGGGTAAGATGATAGATTTAAATTTTACACACTGCCGTCTCAAATTTGAAGGTTAAGGTGTTATTTTATTTCTTTTCATATGACTAATAATCTTACAAAACTTGAGTTCGTTGCCTCGAGCAAGAACTACATCTCACGGGTGTTGGATGTTGAAATCCACATAGATGTTATGGGTCTTAAAGATGCCATAAAGAAAGAAAATAGAACATCTAATCAAAATCGTGCAAAGACTATGATTTTCTTGTGTCATCATCTTAACAAAATTATGAAAATTGAATACCTTACTACTAAAGATCCACTTGTTTTGTGGAATAGACTGAAAGAAAGATTTAACCACTTGAAGATGGTCATCATCCCCAAAGCACGATATGAATGCATACACTATGAAAATAAGATGTTGGTTTCAAACCCCATCGATTTATTGCATAAGACGCCTTTATATGGATAAGACGTTGAGTTTGAATCTCAATATACCATACTGATAATATTATGATGGCTAAGGTAAAATAATGAATATTTAGTGAAAAGTCATGAAATTCGACCCATTGAATATGCTCCATTCCATGAAGTGAATGTGGTAGAAATATATGATAAGTCTGAAATATGACAACTTACTTCATTCTTGAGGTGTATGTGGCAGCAGTGCATAATATGTCTGAAAGGAGACAAGTGATTGAATGCACGAATATAAGCGTGAAGGGACAATATGATTATGATCATCAAAAGTGATGATATTTTCACACGCATATTATGATCATAAGATATGATAGAGAAAAATTCTCTACATCATATGTATGCCTTGATTTGCTTCTGAAGTAGCAAAATCTTGAAAGAGGTTATAAGCTATCATAATTTGATAGGCTTAAGACACGATTATATTCCATTCCTGGGGAATGAGAAGCTTATTAATGCAAATGTGTACTTGATTGTGATGGTATCACAACTCACCTCCGAATGAGGCAGAATAACTGAGAAGAGTTATTTCAAAATCTACTTCTAAAGTAGTAAATCTAAAATTTATTCATGTAATAATAAATCTGAAATTTACTAAAGAAAAAAAAGTATATGTCATGATAAACTTGGAGTTTACTAGAATAAAAGTTCATAAATTGATATGAACGATTGTGACATCTCGAAGATGTGCATATTGAATATTAGACATGTATTGAAGAACTAGAAGATTCTTTGAGAATTGTTTATGTCATTTGTTCTCATGATAAGTTAGGTGGACCAACTAATGTTGGGATTGAATTCCTTAAATCTGAAAAATATAAAAGGTGAATAAGGGCCCGTTCACCTATCGTGTGATATATTAAAAAGATGCATCAATAAGATGATCACATGTACATTCATTGTCAACCTGCAGTTTGATATTCATAAAGTTGTTTGCTCAATAAAATTGAGTTAAGAACATAATTTTCAGATTGTGCAATTAAGAAAGTTATCTTGATGATGATAGTTTGGCATTGAATGCCTTTGATAAATAGCTAAACCATCGCTAATGAGAACAAAACTTTATGTGTTGGTTTGAAATATGATATGTTGCATACAATAACACTTGTATGCATTAGATCAATAAATTATGATTATTTCTTCCCCCACAATTGGTTCAAGTACATGAACCAATTATTTCATCTAATAGTTTTGATATGCGGTATCGATTAATGAATATACCATGATGCACAAAGATGGATTCCTCAAAGAAGATAGAGGATGTATGTTAGTTTTCCTAACATAAGGGAGATATTATAAGCAGCTAATAAATATGTTAGGAATTATCATCAGATCCTCATTCAAAAGAAAATTCAAGTCAAATACCGAAAGCATCTCATATTTAGCTGCAAGTGCTCCTATTTTGTGTCCTTAAAGGATAAAGTCTATGCATGCGTGAAGCATGATAGACCAATCGGTTCCAAATGAAATAATCCTAGAAAAGGATAAAGAGCAAATAATCATAATAAGAAGGTAATATGCGCTTGAAGAGCCTATGACATAACACTTCATGAAACCTTATGAGAGGTTTAGGTACCTGAAAATAATGAAGTGATGAAATATCAAAATGTTACGTCGCATTGTGAATCAATACTAAATTATATATCATCAATATCTTTGAAACAATATTGGCGCAAT